>NW_028270155.1:70069911-70262411 GCF_037043375.1 Chiloscyllium plagiosum | reverse complement strand
CACACTTTCTCTCTGTCTGTCTCTCTCTCTCTCACACACACCCACACTCTGTCATGCACACTTCCACTCTCTCTCTCACACACCCACACTCTCTATCATGCACACTTTCTCTCTCTCGCTCTCACACACACACACCCACACTCTCTATCATGCACATTTTCTCTCTGTCCCTCTCTCTCACACACCCCCACACTCTCTATCATGCACACTTTCACTCTCTCTCTCTCTCACTCGCACACACACACTCTCTATAATGCACACTTTCTCTCTGTCTCTCGCTCTCACACACACACACACTCTCCATCATGCACACTCTCTCTCTGTCTCGCTCTCTCTCTAACACGCCCACACTCTCTATCATTCAGACTTTCTGTTTCTCTCTGTCTCTCTCTCTCTCTCACACACACCCACACTCTCTGTCATGCACACTTTCTCTCTGTCTCCCTCTCTCTCTCTCTCTCACACACACCCACACTCTCTATCATGCACACTTTCTCTCTCTCTCTCTCTCTCTCTCTCTCACACACACCCACACTCTCTATCATGCACACTTTCTCTTTCTCTCTGTGTTTCTCTCTCTCACACACACACACCCACACACGCTATCATGCACACTTTCTCTCTGTCTCTCACTCTCTCACACACCCACACTCTCTATCATGCACACTTTCTCTCTGTCTCTCTCTCTCTCTAACACACACCCACACTCTCTATCATGCACACTTTCTCTCTGTCTCTCTCTCTCTCTAACACACACCCACACTCTCTATCATGCACACTTTCTCTTTCTCTCTGTCTCTCTCTCTGTCTCACACACCCACACACTCTATCATGTACACTTTCTCTCTGTCTCTCTCTCTCTCTAACACACACCCACACACTCAATCATGCACAATTTCTCTTTCTCTCTGTCTCTCTCTCTCTCTCACACACCCACACTCTCTATCATGCACACTTTCTCTGCCTCTCTCTCTCTCTCTCACACACCCACGCTCTCTATCATGCACACTTTCTCTGCCTCTCTCTCTCTCTCTCACACACACCCACACTCTCTATCATGCACACTTTCTCTCTGTCTCTCTGTCTCTCTCTCTCACACACACACTCTCTATCATGCACACTTTCTCTCTGTCTCTCTCTCTCTCACACATACCCACACTCTCTATCATGCACACTTTCTCTCTGTCTCTCTCTCTCTCACACATACCCACACTCTCTCTCATGCACACTTTCTCTCTGTCTCTCACACACACCCACACTCTCTATCATGCACACTTTCTCTGTCTCTCTCTCTCTCACACACACACCCACACTCTCTGTCATGCACACTTTCTCTCTGTCTCCCTCTCTCTCTCTCACACACCCACACTCTCTGTCATGCACACTTTCTCTGTCTCTCTCTCTCTCACACACACACCCACACTCTCTGTCATGCACACTTTCTCTCTGTCTGTCTCTCTCTCTCACACACACCCACACTCTCTATCACGCACACTTTCACTCTCTCTCTCTCTCACACACACGCACCCACACTTTCTATCATGCACACTTTCTCTTTCTCTCTCTCTCTTACACACACGCACACTCTCTATCATGCACACTTTTTCTTTCTCTCTATCTCTCTCTCTCTCACACACACCCATACTCTCTATGATGCACACTTTCTCTCTGTCTCTCTCTCTCTCACACACACCCACACTCTCTGTCATGCACAATTTCTCTCTCACTCTCACACCCACACTCTCTATCATGCACACTTTCTCTCTCTATCTCTCGCTCTCTCTCACACACACACACACCCACACTCTCTATCAGGCACACTTTCTCTCTGTCTATCTCTCTCTCACTCACACACACACACACACTCTCTGTCATGCACACTTTCACTCTCTCTCTCACACACCCACACTCTGTCATGTACACTTCCACTCTCTCTCTCACACACCCACACTCTCTATCATGCACACTTTCTCTGCCTCTCTCTCTCTCTCACATACCCACACTCTCTATCATGCACACTTTCTCTCTGTCTCTCTGTCTCTCTCTCTCACACACACACTCTCTATCATGCACACTTTCTCTCTGTCTCTCTCTCTCTCACACATACCCACACTCTCTATCATGCACACTTTCTCTCTGTCTCTCTCTCTCTCACACATACCCACACTCTCTATCATGCACACTTTCTCTCTGTCTCTCACACACACCCACACTCTCTATCATGCACACTTTCTCTGTCTCTCTCTCTCTCACACACACACCCACACTCTCTGTCATGCACACTTTCTCTCTGTCTCCCTCTCTCTCTCTCACACACCCACACTCTCTGTCATGCACACTTTCTCTGTCTCTCTCTCTCTCACACACACACACCCACACTCTCTGTCATGCACACTTTCTCTCTGTCTGTCTCTCTCTCTCACACACACCCACACTCTCTATCACGCACACTTTCACTCTCTCTCTCTCTCACACACACGCACCCACACTTTCTATCATGCACACTTTCTCTTTCTCTCTCTCTCTTACACACACGCACACTCTCTATCATGCACACTTTTTCTTTCTCTCTATCTCTCTCTCTCTCACACACACACCCACACTCTCTGTCATGCACACTTTCTCTCTGTCTCCCTCTCTCTCTCTCACACACCCACACTCTCTGTCATGCACACTTTCTCTGTCTCTCTCTCTCTCACACACACACCCACACTCTCTGTCATGCACACTTTCTCTCTGTCTGTCTCTCTCTCTCACACACACCCACACTCTCTATCACGCACACTTTCACTCTCTCTCTCTCTCACACACACGCACCCACACTTTCTATCATGCACACTTTCTCTTTCTCTCTCTCTCTTACACACACGCACACTCTCTATCATGCACACTTTTTCTTTCTCTCTATCTCTCTCTCTCTCACACACACCCATACTCTCTATGATGCACACTTTCTCTCTGTCTCTCTCTCTCTCACACACACCCACACTCTCTGTCATGCACAATTTCTCTCTCACTCTCACAACCACACTCTCTATCATGCACACTTTCTCTCTCTATCTCTCGCTCTCTCTCACACACACACACACCCACACTCTCTATCAGGCACACTTTCTCTCTGTCTATCTCTCTCTCACTCACACACACACACACACTCTCTGTCATGCACACTTTCACTCTCTCTCTCACACACCCACACTCTGTCATGTACACTTCCACTCTCTCTCTCACACACCCACACTCTCTATCATGCACACTTTCTCTGCCTCTCTCTCTCTCTCACATACCCACACTCTCTATCATGCACACTTTCTCTCTGTCTCTCTCTCTCACACCCACACTCTCTATCATGCACACTTTCTCTGTCTCTCTCTCTCTCACACATACCCACACTCTCTATCATGCACACTTTCTCTCTGTCTCTCTCTCTCTCTCACACATACCCACACTCTCTATCATGCACACTTTCTCTCTGTCTCTCACACACACCCACACTCTCTATCAGGCACACTTTCTCTCTGTCTATCTCTCTCTCACTCACACACACACACACACTCTCTGTCATGCACACTTTCACTCTCTCTCTCACACACACACTCTCTATCATGCACACTTTCTCTCTGTCTCTCTCTCTCTCACACATACCCACACTCTCTATCATGCACACTTTCTCTCTGTCTCTCTCTCTCTCTCACACATACCCACACTCTCTATCATGCACACTTTCTCTCTGTCTCTCACACACACCCACACTCTCTATCATGCACACTTTCTCTGTCTCTCTCTCTCTCTCACACACACACCCACACTCTCTGTCATGCACACTTTCTCTCTGTCTCCCTCTCTCTCTCTCACACACCCACACTCTCTGTCATGCACACTTTCTCTGTCTCTCTCTCTCTCACACACACACCCACACTCTCTGTCATGCACACTTTCTCTCTGTCTGTCTCTCTCTCTCACACACACCCACACTCTCTATCACGCACACTTTCACTCTCTCTCTCTCTCACACACACGCACCCACACTTTCTATCATGCACACTTTCTCTTTCTCTCTCTCTCTTACACACACGCACACTCTCTATCATGCACACTTTTTCTTTCTCTCTATCTCTCTCTCTCTCACACACACCCATACTCTCTATGATGCACACTTTCTCTCTGTCTCTCTCTCTCTCACACACACCCACACTCTCTGTCATGCACAATTTCTCTCTCTCTCTCACACCCACACTCTCTATCATGCACACTTTCTCTCTGTCTCTCTCTCTCTCACACACACCCACACTCTGTCATGCACACTTCCACTCTGTCTCTCACACACCCACATTCTCTATCATGCACACTTTCTCTCTCTCGCTCTCACACACACGCACCCACACTCTCTATCATGCACATTTTCTCTCTGTCTCTCTCTCACACACCCCCACACTCTCTATCATGCTCACTTTCACTCTCTCTCTCTCTCTCTCTCACACACACACACTCTCTTTTATGCACACTTTCTCTCTGTCTCTCACTCTCTCACACACACACACTCTCTATAATGCACAATTTCTCTCTGTCTCTCGCTCTCTCACACCCACACACTCTCCATCATGCACACTCTCTCTCTGTCTCGCTCTCTCTCTAACACACACCCACACTCTCTATTATTCAAACTTTCTGTTTCTCTCTGTCTCTCTCTCTCTAACACACACCCACTCTCTCTGTCATGCACGCTTTCTCTCTGTCTCCCTCTCTCTCTCTCTCACACACCCACACTCTCTGTCATGCACACTTTCTCTCTGTCTCCCTCTCTCTCTCTCTCTCACACACCCACACTCTCTATTCATGCACACTTTCTCTCTCTCTCTCTCACACACACCCACACTCCCTATCATGCACACTTTCTCTTTCTCTCGGTCTTTCTCTCTCTCACACACACACACCCACACACTCTATCATGCACACTTTCTCTCTGTCTCTCTCTGTCTCTAACACACACCCACACTCTCTATCATGCACACTTTCTCTCTGTCTCTCACTCTCTCTAACACACACCCACACTCTCTATCATGCACACTTTCTCTTTTCTCTGTCTCTCACTCTCTCACACACCCACACTCTCTATCATGTACACTTTCTCTCTGTCTCTCTCTCTCTCTAACACACACCCACACTCTCTATCATGCACACTTTCTCTTTCTCTCTGTCTCTCTCTCTCTCACACACACCCACACTCTCTGTCATGCACACTTTCTCTGCCCCTCTCTCTCTCTCTCTCATACACCCACACTCTCTATCATGCACACTTTCTCTGCCTCTCTCTCTCTCTCACATACCCACACTCTCTATCATGCACACTTTCTCTCTGTCTCTCTCTCTCACACACACACACTCTCTATCATGCACACTTTTTCTTTCTCTCTATCTCTCTCTCTCTCACACACACCCATACTCTCTATGATGCACACTTTCTCTCTGTCTCTCTCTCTCTCACACACACCCACACTCTCTGTCATGCACAATTTCTCTCTCACTCTCACAACCACACTCTCTATCATGCACACTTTCTCTCTCTATCTCTCGCTCTCTCTCACACACACACACACCCACACTCTCTATCAGGCACACTTTCTCTCTGTCTATCTCTCTCTCACTCACACACACACACACACTCTCTGTCATGCACACTTTCACTCTCTCTCTCACACACCCACACTCTGTCATGTACACTTCCACTCTCTCTCTCACACACCCACACTCTCTATCATGCACACTTTCTCTGCCTCTCTCTCTCTCTCACATACCCACACTCTCTATCATGCACACTTTCTCTCTGTCTCTCTCTCTCACACCCACACTCTCTATCATGCACACTTTCTCTGTCTCTCTCTCTCTCACACATACCCACACTCTCTATCATGCACACTTTCTCTCTGTCTCTCTCTCTCTCTCACACATACCCACACTCTCTATCATGCACACTTTCTCTCTGTCTCTCACACACACCCACACTCTCTATCAGGCACACTTTCTCTCTGTCTATCTCTCTCTCACTCACACACACACACACACTCTCTGTCATGCACACTTTCACTCTCTCTCTCACACACACACTCTCTATCATGCACACTTTCTCTCTGTCTCTCTCTCTCTCACACATACCCACACTCTCTATCATGCACACTTTCTCTCTGTCTCTCTCTCTCTCTCACACATACCCACACTCTCTATCATGCACACTTTCTCTCTGTCTCTCACACACACCCACACTCTCTATCATGCACACTTTCTCTGTCTCTCTCTCTCTCTCACACACACACCCACACTCTCTGTCATGCACACTTTCTCTCTGTCTCCCTCTCTCTCTCTCACACACCCACACTCTCTGTCATGCACACTTTCTCTGTCTCTCTCTCTCTCACACACACACCCACACTCTCTGTCATGCACACTTTCTCTCTGTCTGTCTCTCTCTCTCACACACACCCACACTCTCTATCACGCACACTTTCACTCTCTCTCTCTCTCACACACACGCACCCACACTTTCTATCATGCACACTTTCTCTTTCTCTCTCTCTCTTACACACACGCACACTCTCTATCATGCACACTTTTTCTTTCTCTCTATCTCTCTCTCTCTCACACACACACCCATACTCTCTATGATGCACACTTTCTCTCTGTCTCTCTCTCTCTCACACACACCCACACTCTCTGTCATGCACAATTTCTCTCTCTCTCTCACACCCACACTCTCTATCATGCACACTTTCTCTCTGTCTCTCTCTCTCTCACACACACCCACACTCTGTCATGCACACTTCCACTCTGTCTCTCACACACCCACATTCTCTATCATGCACACTTTCTCTCTCTCGCTCTCACACACACGCACCCACACTCTCTATCATGCACATTTTCTCTCTGTCTCTCTCTCACACACCCCCACACTCTCTATCATGCTCACTTTCACTCTCTCTCTCTCTCTCTCTCACACACACACACTCTCTTTTATGCACACTTTCTCTCTGTCTCTCACTCTCTCACACACACACACTCTCTATAATGCACAATTTCTCTCTGTCTCTCGCTCTCTCACACCCACACACTCTCCATCATGCACACTCTCTCTCTGTCTCGCTCTCTCTCTAACACACACCCACACTCTCTATTATTCAAACTTTCTGTTTCTCTCTGTCTCTCTCTCTCTAACACACACCCACTCTCTCTGTCATGCACGCTTTCTCTCTGTCTCCCTCTCTCTCTCTCTCACACACCCACACTCTCTGTCATGCACACTTTCTCTCTGTCTCCCTCTCTCTCTCTCTCTCACACACCCACACTCTCTATTCATGCACACTTTCTCTCTCTCTCTCTCACACACACCCACACTCCCTATCATGCACACTTTCTCTTTCTCTCGGTCTTTCTCTCTCTCACACACACACACCCACACACTCTATCATGCACACTTTCTCTCTGTCTCTCTCTGTCTCTAACACACACCCACACTCTCTATCATGCACACTTTCTCTCTGTCTCTCACTCTCTCTAACACACACCCACACTCTCTATCATGCACACTTTCTCTTTTCTCTGTCTCTCACTCTCTCACACACCCACACTCTCTATCATGTACACTTTCTCTCTGTCTCTCTCTCTCTCTAACACACACCCACACTCTCTATCATGCACACTTTCTCTTTCTCTCTGTCTCTCTCTCTCTCACACACACCCACACTCTCTGTCATGCACACTTTCTCTGCCCCTCTCTCTCTCTCTCTCATACACCCACACTCTCTATCATGCACACTTTCTCTGCCTCTCTCTCTCTCTCACATACCCACACTCTCTATCATGCACACTTTCTCTCTGTCTCTCTCTCTCACACACACACACTCTCTATCATGCACACTTTCTCTCTGTCTCTCTCTCTCTCTCTCACACATACCCACACTCTCTATCATGCACACTTTCTCTCTGTCTCTCTCTCTCTCACACATACCCACACTCTCTATCATGCACACTTTCTCTCTGTCTCTCACTCTCTCACACACACCCACACTCTCTATCATGCACACTTTCTCTGTCTCTCTCTCTCTCACACACACCCCCACACTCTCTGTCATGCACACTTTCTCTCTGTCTCCCTCTCTTTCTCTCACACACCCACACTCTCTGTCATGCACACTTTCTCTGTCTCTCTCTCACACACACACCCACACTCTCTGTCATGCACACTTTCTCTGTCTGTCTCTCTCTCTCACACACACCCACACTCTCTATCACGCACACTTTCACTCTCTGTCTCTCTCACACACACGCACCCACACTTTCTATCATGCACACTTTCTCTTTCTCGGTGTCTCTCTCTCTCTCTCACATACCCACACTCTCTATCATGCACACTTTCTCTCTGTCTCTCTGTCTCTCTCTCTCACACACACACTCTCTATCATGCACACTTTCTCTCTCTCTCTCTATCTCTTGCTCTCTCTCACACACACACACACACACCCACACTCTCTATCAGGCACACTTTCTCTCTGTCTCTCTCTATCTCTCTCTCACTCACACACACACTCTCTATCATGCACACTTTCTCTCTGTCTCCCTCTCTCTCTCACACACACCCACACTCTCTGTCATGCACACTTTCACTCTCTCTCTCACACACCCACACTCTCTATCATGCACACTTTCTCTCTCTCTCACACCCACACACTCCATCATGCACACTTTCTCTCTGTCTCTCTCTCTCTCTCACACACACACACTCTATCATGCACACTTTCTCTCTCTCTCTCTCTCACACCCACACTCTCTATCATGCACACTTTCACTCTCTCTCTCTCACACACACCCACACTCTCTATCATGCACACTTTCTCTCTGTCTTTGTCTATCTCTCTCTCACACACACCCCCACACTCTCTATCATGCACACTTTCACTCTCTCTCTCTCTCTCACACACACCCACACTCTCTCTCATACACACTTTCTCTCTCTCTCTCTCTCTCACACACGCACCCACACTCTCTATCATGCACACTTTCTCTTTCTCTCTGTCTCTCTCTCTCTCACACACACCCACACTCTGTATCATCCACACTTTCTCTCTGTCTCTCTCTCTCACACACACCCACACTCTCTATCATGCACACTTTCTCTCTGTCTCTCACTCTCTCACACACCCACACTCTCTATCATGCACACTTTCTCTCTGTCTCTCTCTCTCTCACGTACCCAGACTTTCTATCATGCACACTTTCTCTTTCTCTCTGTCTCTCTCTCTCTCTCACACACACACACACTCTCTATCATGCACACTTTCTCTCTGTCCCCCTCTCTCTCTCACACACCCACACTCTCTATCATGCACACTTTCTCTTTCTCTCTGTCTCTCTCTCTCTCTCACACACCCACACTCTCTATCATGCACACTTTCTCTCTGTCTCTCTCTCTCTCACACATACCCACACTCTCTATCATGCACACTTTCTCTCTGTCTCTCACTCTCTCACACACACCCACACTCTCTATCATGCACACTTTCTCTGCCTCTCTCTCTCTCTCTCACATACCCACACTCTCTATCATGCACCCTTTCTCTCTGTGTCTCTCTCTCTCACACACACACACCCACACTCTCTGTCATGCACACTTTCTCTCTGCCTCTCTCTCTCTCACACATACCCACACTCTCTATCATGCACACTTTCTCTCTGTCTCTCACTCTCTCACACACACCCACACTCTCTATCATGCACACTTTCTCTCTGTCTCTCACTCTCTCACACACACCCACACACTCTATCATGCACACTTTCTCTCTGTCTCTCTCTCTCTCACACACACACACCCACACTCTCTGTCATGCACACTTTCTCTCTGTCTGTCTCTCTCTCTCACACACACCCACACTCTCTATCACGCACACTTTCACTCTCTCTCTCTCACACACACACGCACCCACACTTTCTATCATGCACACTTTCTCTTTCTCTCTGTCTCTCTCACACACACACGCACACTCTCTATCATGCACACTTTTTCTTTCTCTCTGTCTCTCTCTCTCTCTCTCTCACATACACCCATACTCTCTATCATGCACACTTTCTCTCTGTCTCTCTTTCTCTCACACACACCCACACTCTCTGTCATGCACACTTTCTCTCTCTCTCTCACACCCACACTCTCTATCATGCACACTTTCTCTCTGTCTCTCTCTCTCTCACACATACCCACACTCTCTATCATGCACACTTTCTCTCTGTCTCTCACTCTCTCACACACACCCACACTCTCTATCATGCACACTTTCTCTGCCTCTCTCTCTCTCTCTCACATACCCACACTCTCTATCATGCACCCTTTCTCTCTGTGTCTCTCTCTCTCACACACACACACCCACACTCTCTGTCATGCACACTTTCTCTCTGCCTCTCTCTCTCTCACACATACCCACACTCTCTATCATGCACACTTTCTCTCTGTCTCTCACTCTCTCACACACACCCACACTCTCTATCATGCACACTTTCTCTCTGTCTCTCACTCTCTCACACACACCCACACACTCTATCATGCACACTTTCTCTCTGTCTCTCTCTCTCTCACACACACACACCCACACTCTCTGTCATGCACACTTTCTCTCTGTCTGTCTCTCTCTCTCACACACACCCACACTCTCTATCACGCACACTTTCACTCTCTCTCTCTCACACACACACGCACCCACACTTTCTATCATGCACACTTTCTCTTTCTCTCTGTCTCTCTCACACACACACGCACACTCTCTATCATGCACACTTTTTCTTTCTCTCTGTCTCTCTCTCTCTCTCTCTCACATACACCCATACTCTCTATCATGCACACTTTCTCTCTGTCTCTCTTTCTCTCACACACACCCACACTCTCTGTCATGCACACTTTCTCTCTCTCTCTCACACCCACACTCTCTATCATGCACACTTTCTCTCTCTCTCTCTCTCTCTCGCTCTCTCTCACACACACACACACCCATACTCTCTATCAGGCACACTTTCTCTCTGTCTGTCTGTCTCTCTCTCTCTCTCAAACACCCACACTCTCTATCATGCACACTTTCTCTCTCACACACACCCACACTCTCTATCATGCACATTTTCACTCTCTCTCTCTCTCTCTCACACACGCACCCACACTTTCTATCATGCACACTTTTTCTTTCTCTCTGTCTCTCTCTCTCTCTCACACCCCCACACTCTCTATCATGCACACTTTTTCGTTCTCTCTGTCTCTCTCTCTCTCTCACACACACCCACACTCTCTATCATGCACACTTTCTCTCTGTCTCTCTCGCTCTCTCTCACACACACCCACACACACTCTCTATCATGCACACTTTCTCTCTGTCTCCCTCTCTCTCTCACACACACCCATACTCTCTATCATGCACACTTTCTCTCTGTCTCTCTCTCTCTCACACACACACCCACACTCTCTGTCATGCACACTTTCTCTCTCTCTCTATCTCTTGCTCTCTCTCACACACACACACACACCCACCCTCTCTATCAGGCACACTTTCTCTCTGTCTCTTTCTCTTACACACACACCCACACTCTCTATCATGCACACTTTCTCTCTGTCTCTCTCTCTCACACACCCACACTCTCCATCATGCACACTTTCTCTCTGTGTCTCTCTCTCTCTCACACACCCCCACACTCTCTATCATGCACACTTTCACTCTCTCTCTCTCACACACCCCCACACTCTCTATCATGCACACTTTCTCTCTCTCTCGCACACACCCCCACACTCTATCATGCACACTTTCTCTCTCTCTCTCTCACACTCACACACACCCACACTCTCTATCATGCACACTTTCTCTCTGTCACTCTCACTCTCACACACATCCACACTCTCTCTCATACACACTTTCTCTCTCTCTCTCTCTCTCACACACACCCACACTCTCTATCATGCACACTTTCTCTTTCTCTCTGTCTCTCTCTCTCTCTCACACACACCCACACTCTCTATCATGCACACTTTCTCTCTGTCTCTCACTCTCTCACACACCCACACTCTCTATCATGCACACTTTCTCTCTGTCTCTCACTCTCTCACACACCCACACTCTCTATCATGCACACTTTCTCTCTGTCTCTCACTCTCTCACACACCCACACTCTCTATCATGCACACTTTCTCTCTGTCTCTCACTCTCTCACACACCCACACTCTCTATCATGCACACTTTCTCTCTGTCACTCTCACTCTCACACACATCCACACTCTCTCTCATACACACTTTCTCTCTCTCTCTCTCTCTCACACACACCCACACTCTCTATCATGCACACTTTCTCTTTCTCTCTGTCTCTCTCTCTCTCACACACACCCACACTCTCTATCATGCACACTTTCTCTCTGTCTCTCACTCTCTCACACACCCACACTCTCTATCATGCACACTTTCTCTCTGTCTCTCACTCTCTCACGCACCCAGACTTTCTATCATGCACACTTTCTCTTTCTCTCTGTCTCTCTCTCTCTCTCACACACACCCACACACACTCTCTATCATGCACACTTTCTTTCTGTCTCCCTCTCTCTCTCTCACACACCCACACTCTCTATCATGCACACTTTCTCTCTGTCTCTCTCTCTCTCACATACCCACACTCTCTATCATGCACACTTTCTCTCTGTGTCTCTCTCTCTCTCACACATACCCACACTCTCTATCATGCACACTTTCTCTCTGTCTGTCTCTCTCTCTCACACACACCCACACTCTCTATCACGCACACTTTCACTCTCTCTCTCTCACACACACGCACCCACACTTTCTATCATGCACGCTTTGTCTTTCTCTCTGTCTCTCTCACACACACACGCACACTCTCTATCATGCACACTTTTTCTTTCTCTCTGTCTCTCTCTCTCTCACACACACCCATACTCTCTATCATGCACACTTTCTCTCTGTCTCTCTTTCTCTCACACACACCCACACTCTCTGTCATGCACACTTTCTCTCTCTCTCTCACACCCACACTCTCTATCATGCACACTTTCTCTCCCGCTCTCTCTCTCTCGCTCTCTCTCACACACACACACACCCACACTCTCTATCATGCACACTTTCTCTCTGTCTCTCTTTCTCTCACACACACCCACACTCTCTGTCATGCACACTTTCTCTCTCTCTCTCACACCCACACTCTCTATCATGCACACTTTCTCTCCCGCTCTCTCTCTCTCGCTCTCTCTCACACACACACACACCCACACTCTCTATCAGGCACACTTTCTCTCTGTCTGTCTGTCTCTCTCTCTCTCTCAAACACCCACACTCTCTATCATGCACACTTTCTCTCTCACACACACCCACACACTCTATCATGCACACTTTCTCTCTGTCTCTCACTCTCTCACACACCCACACTCTCTATCATGCACACTTTCTCTCTGTCTCTCTCTCTCTCTCACACCCACACTCTCTATAATGCACACTTTCTCTCTCTCTCACACCCACACTCTCCATCATGCACACTTTCTCTCTGTCCCCCTCTCTCTCTCACACACCCACACTCTCTATCATGCACACTTTCTCTTTCTCTCTCTCTCTCTCTCACACACACCCACACTCTCTATCATGCACACTTTCGCTCTGTCTCTCTCTCTCTCACACATACCCACACTCTCTATCATGCACTCTTTCTCTCTGTCTCTCTCTCTCTCACACATACCCACACTCTCTATCATGCACACTTTCTCTCTGTCTCTCACTCTCTCACACACACCCACACTCTCTATCATGCACACTTTCTCTCTGTCTCTCACTCTCTCACACACACCCACACACTCTATCATGCACACTTTCTCTCTGTCTCTCTCTCTCTCACACCCACACTCTCTGTCATGCACACTTTCTCTCTGTCTGTCTCTCTCTCTCACACACACCCACACTCTCTATCACGCACACTTTCACTCTCTCTCTCTCACACACTCACGCACCCACACTTTCTATCATGCACACTTTCTCTTTCTCTCTGTCTCTCTCACACACACACGCACACTCTCTATCATGCACACTTTTTCTTTCTCTCTGTCTCTCTCTCTCTCTCTCTCTCTCACATACACCCATACTCTCTATCATGCACACTTTCTCTCTGTCTCTCTTTCTCTCACACACACCCACACTCTCTGTCATGCACACTTTCTCTCTCTCTCTCACACCCACACTCTCTATCATGCACACTTTCTCTCTCTCTCTCTCTCTCTCGCTCTCTCTCACACACACACACACACCCACACTCTCTATCAGGCACACTTTCTCTCTGTCTGTCTGTCTCTCTCTCTCTCTCAAACACCCACACACTCTATCATGCACACTTTCTCTCTCACACACACCCACACTCTCTATCATGCACATTTTCACTCTCTCTCTCTCTCTCTCACACACGCACCCACACTTTCTATCATGCACACTTTTTCTTTCTCTCTGTCTCTCTCTCTCTCTCATACCCCCACACTCTCTATCATGCACACTTTTTCATTCTCTCTCTCTCTCTCTCTCTCACACACACACCCACACTCTCTATCATGCACACTTTCTCTCTCTCTGTCACACCCACACTCTCTATCATGCACACTTTCTCTCTGTCTCTCTCGCTCTCTCTCACACACACCCACACACACTCTCTATCATGCACACTTTCTCTCTGTCTCCCTCTCTCTCACACACACACCCATACTCTCTATCATGCACACTTTCTCTCTGTCTCTCTCTCTCTCACACACACACCCACACTCTCTGTCATGCACACTTTCTCTCTCTCTCTATCTCTTGCTCTCTCTCACACACCCCCACACCCACACTCTCTATCAGGCACACTTTCTCTCTGTCTCTCTCTATCTCTCTCTCACTCACACACACTCTCTATCATGCACACTTTCTCTCTGTCTCCCTCTCTCTCTCACACACACCCACACTCTCTGTCATGCACACTTTCACTCTCTCTCTCACACACCCACACTCTCTATCATGCACACTTTCTCTCTGTCTCTCTCTCTCTCTCACACCCACACTCTCTATCATGCACACTTTCTCTCTGTCTCTCTCTCTCTCACACACACACACTCTCTATCATGCACACTTTCTCTCTCTCTCTCTCACACCCACACTCTCCATCAAGCACACTTTCTCTCTGTCTCTTTCTCTAACACACACACCCACACTCTATCATGCACACTTTCTCTCTGTCTCTCTCTCTCACACACACACACTCTCTATCATGCACACTTTCTCTCTCTCTCTCTCACACCCACACTCTCCATCATGCACACTTTCTCTCTGTCTCTTTCTCTAACACACACACCCACACTCTCTATCATGCACACTTTCTCTCTGTCTCTCTCTCTCTCACACACCCACACACTCTATCATGCACACTTTCTCTCTGTCTCTCTCTCTCTCTCACACACCCCCACACTCTCTATCATGCACACTTTCACTCTCTCTCTCTCACACACCCCCACACTCTCTATCATGCACACTTTCGCTCTGTCTCTCTCTCTCTCACACATACCCACACTCTCTATCATGCACTCTTTCTCTCTGTCTCTCACTCTCTCACACACACCCACACTCTCTATCATGCACACTTTCTCTCTGTGTCTCTCTCTCTCTCACATACCCACACTCTCTATCATGCACACTTTCTCTCTGTCTCTCTCTCTCTCACACATACCCACACTCTCTATCATGCACACTTTCTCTCTGTCTCTCTCTCTCTCACACACACCCACACTCTCTATCATGCACACTTTCTCTCTGTCTCTCACTCTCTCACACACACCCACACACTCTATCATGCACACTTTCTCTCTGTCTCTCTCTCTCTCACACACACACCCACACTCTCTGTCATGCACACTTTCTCTCTGTCTGTCTCTCTCTCTCACACACACCCACACTCTCTATCACGCACACTTTCACTCTCTCTCTCTCACACACACACGCACCCACACTTTCTATCATGCACACTTTCTCTTTCTCTCTGTCTCTCTCACACACACACGCACACTCTCTATCATGCACACTTTTGCTTTCTCTCTGTGTCTCTCTCTCTCTCTCTCTCTCACATACACCCATACTCTCTATCATGCACACTTTCTCTCTGTCTCTCTTTCTCTCACACACACCCACACTCTCTGTCATGCACACTTTCTCTCTCTCTCTCACACCCACACTCTCTATCATGCACACTTTCTCTCTCTCTCTCTCTCTCTCGCTCTCTCTCACACACACACACACCCACACTCTCTATCAGGCACACTTTCTCTCTTACACACACCCACACTCTCTATCATGCACATTTTCACTCTCTCTCTCTCTCTCACACACGCACCCACACTTTCTATCATGCACACTTTTTCTTTCTCTCTGTCTCTCTCTCTCTCTCACACCCCCACACTCTCTATCATGCACACTTTTTCGTTCTCTCTCTCTCTCTCTCTCTCACACACACCCACACTCTCTATCATGCACACTTTCTCTCTCTCTCTCACACCCACACTCTCTATCATGCACACATTCTCTCTGTCTCTCTCGCTCTCTCTCACACACACCCACACACACTCTCTATCATGCACACTTTCTCTCTGTCTCCCTCTCTCTCACACACACACCCATACTCTCTATCATGCACACTTTCTCTCTGTCTCTCTCTCTCTCACACACACACCCACACTCTCTGTCATGCACACTTTCTCTCTCTCTCTATCTCTTGCTCTCTCTCACACACCCCCACACCCACACTCTCTATCAGGCACACTTTCTCTCTGTCTCTCTCTATCTCTCTCTCACTCACACACACTCTCTATCATGCACACTTTCTCTCTGTCTCCCTCTCTCTCTCACACACACCCACACTCTCTGTCATGCACACTTTCACTCTCTCTCTCACACACCCACACTCTCTATCATGCACACTTTCTCTCTGTCTCTCTCTCTCTCTCACACCCACACTCTCTATCATGCACACTTTCTCTCTCTCTCACACCCACACTCTCCATCATGCACACTTTCTCTCTGTCTCTTTCTCTTACACACACACCCACACTCTATCATGCACACTTTCTCTCTGTCTCTCTCTCTCTCACACACACACACTCTCTATCATGCACACTTTCTCTCTCTCTCTCTCACACCCACACTCTCCATCATGCACACTTTCTCTCTGTCTCTTTCTCTTACATACACACCCACACTCTCTATCATGCACACTTTCTCTCTGTCTCTTTCTCTTACACACACACCCACACTCTCTATCATGCACACTTTCTCTCTGTCTCTCTCTCTCTCACACACCCACACACTCTATCATGCACACTTTCTCTCTGTCTCTCTATCTCACACACACCCACACTCTCTATCATGCACACTTTCTCTCTGTCTCTCACTCTCTCACACACCCACACTCTCTATCATGCACACTTTCTCTCTGTCTCTCTCTCTCTCACACGCACCCAGACTTTCTATCATGCACACTTTCTCTTTCTCTCTGTCTGTCTCTCTCTCTCACACACACACGCACTCTCTGTCATGCACACTTTCTTTCTGTCTCCCTCTCTCTCTCACACACCCACACTCTCTGTCATGCACACTTTCTCTGTCTCTCTCTCACACACACACCCACACTCTCTATCACGCACACTTTCACTCTCTGTCTCTCTCACACACACGCACCCACACTTTCTATCATGCACACTTTCTCTTTCTCGGTGTCTCTCCCTCTCTCTCACACACACCCACACTCTATCATGCACACTTTCTCTCTGTCTCTCTCTCTCTCTCACACACACCCACACTCTCTGTCATGCACACTTTCTCTCTCTCTCTCTATCTCTTGCTCTCTCTCACACACACACACACCCACACTCTCTATCAGGCACACTTTCTCTCTGTCTCTCTCTATCTCTCTCTCACTCACACACACACACACACACACACACACACTCTATCATGCACACTTTCTCTCTGTCTCCCTCTCTCTCTCACACACACCCACACTCTCTGTCATGCACACTTTCACTCTCTCTCTCACACACCCACACTGTCTATCATGCACACTTTCTCTCTGTCTCTCTCTCTCTCACACACCCACACTCTCTATCATGCACACTTTCTCTCTCTCTCACACCCACACTCTCCATCATGCACACTTTCTCTCTGTCTCTTTCTCTTACACACACACCCACACACTCTATCATGCACACTTTCTCTCTGTCTCTCTCTCTCTCACACACACACACTCTCTATCATGCACACTTTCTCTCTCTCTCTCTCTCTCTCTCACACACCCCCACCCTCTCTATCATGCACACTTTCACTCTCTCTCTCTCACACCCACACTCTCCATCATGCACACTTTCTGTCTCTCTCTGTCTCTCTCTCTCACACACCCACACTCTCTATCATGCACACTTTCTCTCTGTCTCTCTCTCTCGCACACACACCCCCACACTCTCTATCATGCACACTTTCACTCTCTCTCTCACACACACACCCACACTCTCTATCATGCACACTTTCTCTCTGTCTCTGTCTATCTCTCTCTCACACACACCCCCACACTCTCTATCATGCACACTTTCTCTCTCTCTCTCTCTCTCACACACACCCACACTCTCTATCATGCACACTTTCTCTTTCTCTCTGTCTCTCTCTCTCTCTCACACACGCACCCACACTCTGTATCAACCACACTTTCTCTCTGTCTCTCTCTCACACACACCCACACTCTCTATCATGCACACTTTCTCTCTGTCTCTCACTCTCTCACACACCCACACTCTCTATCATGCACACTTTCTCTCTGTCTCTGTCTATCTCTCACTCACACACACCCCCACACTCTCTATCATGCACACTTTCACTCTCTCTCTCTCTCACACACACCCACACTCTATCATGCTCACTTTCTCTCTCTCTCTCACTCTCACACACATCCACACTCCCTCTCATACACACTTTCTCTCTCTCTCTCTCTCTCACACCCACCCACACTCTCTATCATGCACACTTTCTCTTTCTCTCTCTCTCTCTCTCTCTCACACGCGCCCAGACTTTCTATCATGCACACTTTCTCTTTCTCTCTGTCTCTCTCTCTCTCACACACACTCTCTATCATGCACACTTTCTCTCTGTCCCCCTCTCTCTCTCACACGCCCACACTCTCTATCATGCACACTTTCTCTTTCTCTCTGCCTCTCTCTCTCTCTCACATACCCACACTCTCTATCATGCACACTTTTTCTCTGTGTGTCTCTCTCACACACACCCACACTCTCTTTCATGCACACTTTCTCTCTGTCTCTCTCTCTCTCACACATACCCACACTCTCTATCATGCACACTTTCTCTCTGTCTCTCACTCTCTCACACCCACCCACACTCTCTATCATGCACACTTTCTCTCTGTCTCTCACTCTCTCACACACACCCACACACACTATCATGCACACTTTCTCTCTGTCTCTCTCTCTCTCACACACACACCCACACTCTCTGTCATGCACACTTTCTCTCTCTCTCTCTCACTCTCACACACATCCACACTCTCTCTCATACACACTTTCTCTCTCTCTCTCTCTCTCACACACACCCACACTCTCTATCATGCACACTTTCTCTTTCTCTCTGTCTCTCTCTCTCTCACACACACACCCACACTCTGTATCATCCACACTTTCTCTCTGTCTCTCTCTCACACACACCCACACTCTCTATCATGCGCACTTTCTCTCTGTCTCTCACTCTCTCACACACCCACACTCTCTATCATGCACACTTTCTCTCTGTCTCTGTCTATCTCTCTCTCACACACACCCCCACACTCTCTATCATGCACACTTTTACTCTCTCTCTCACACACACCCACACTCTATCATGCACACTTTCTCTCTCTCTCTCACTCTCACACACATCCACACTCCCTCTCATACACACTCTCTCTCTCTCTCTCTCTCTCTCTCACACACACCCACACTCTCTATCATGCACACTTTCTCTTTCTCTCTCTCTCTCTCTCACACACACCCACACTCTCTATCATGCACACTTTCGCTCTGTCTCTCTCTCTCTCACACATACCCACACTCTCTATCATGCACTCTTTCTCTCTGTCTCTCTCTCTCTCACACATACCCACACTCTCTATCATGCACACTTTCTCTCTGTCTCTCACTCTCTCACACACACCCACACTCTCTATCATGCACACTTTCTCTCTGTCTCTCACTCTCTCACACACACCCACACACTCTATCATGCACACTTTCTCTCTGTCTCTCTCTCTCTCACACCCACACTCTCTGTCATGCACACTTTCTCTCTGTCTGTCTCTCTCTCTCACACACACCCACACTCTCTATCACGCACACTTTCACTCTCTCTCTCTCACACACTCACGCACCCACACTTTCTATCATGCACACTTTCTCTTTCTCTCTGTCTCTCTCACACACACACGCACACTCTCTATCATGCACACTTTTTCTTTCTCTCTGTCTCTCTCTCTCTCTCTCTCTCTCACATACACCCATACTCTCTATCATGCACACTTTCTCTCTGTCTCTCTTTCTCTCACACACACCCACACTCTCTGTCATGCACACTTTCTCTCTCTCTCTCACACCCACACTCTCTATCATGCACACTTTCTCTCTCTCTCTCTCTCTCTCGCTCTCTCTCACACACACACACACACCCACACTCTCTATCAGGCACACTTTCTCTCTGTCTGTCTGTCTCTCTCTCTCTCTCAAACACCCACACACTCTATCATGCACACTTTCTCTCTCACACACACCCACACTCTCTATCATGCACATTTTCACTCTCTCTCTCTCTCTCTCACACACGCACCCACACTTTCTATCATGCACACTTTTTCTTTCTCTCTGTCTCTCTCTCTCTCTCATACCCCCACACTCTCTATCATGCACACTTTTTCATTCTCTCTCTCTCTCTCTCTCTCACACACACACCCACACTCTCTATCATGCACACTTTCTCTCTCTCTGTCACACCCACACTCTCTATCATGCACACTTTCTCTCTGTCTCTCTCGCTCTCTCTCACACACACCCACACACACTCTCTATCATGCACACTTTCTCTCTGTCTCCCTCTCTCTCACACACACACCCATACTCTCTATCATGCACACTTTCTCTCTGTCTCTCTCTCTCTCACACACACACCCACACTCTCTGTCATGCACACTTTCTCTCTCTCTCTATCTCTTGCTCTCTCTCACACACCCCCACACCCACACTCTCTATCAGGCACACTTTCTCTCTGTCTCTCTCTATCTCTCTCTCACTCACACACACTCTCTATCATGCACACTTTCTCTCTGTCTCCCTCTCTCTCTCACACACACCCACACTCTCTGTCATGCACACTTTCACTCTCTCTCTCACACACCCACACTCTCTATCATGCACACTTTCTCTCTGTCTCTCTCTCTCTCTCACACCCACACTCTCTATCATGCACACTTTCTCTCTGTCTCTCTCTCTCTCACACACACACACTCTCTATCATGCACACTTTCTCTCTCTCTCTCTCACACCCACACTCTCCATCAAGCACACTTTCTCTCTGTCTCTTTCTCTAACACACACACCCACACTCTATCATGCACACTTTCTCTCTGTCTCTCTCTCTCACACACACACACTCTCTATCATGCACACTTTCTCTCTCTCTCTCTCACACCCACACTCTCCATCATGCACACTTTCTCTCTGTCTCTTTCTCTAACACACACACCCACACTCTCTATCATGCACACTTTCTCTCTGTCTCTCTCTCTCTCACACACCCACACACTCTATCATGCACACTTTCTCTCTGTCTCTCTCTCTCTCTCACACACCCCCACACTCTCTATCATGCACACTTTCACTCTCTCTCTCTCACACACCCCCACACTCTCTATCATGCACACTTTCGCTCTGTCTCTCTCTCTCTCACACATACCCACACTCTCTATCATGCACTCTTTCTCTCTGTCTCTCACTCTCTCACACACACCCACACTCTCTATCATGCACACTTTCTCTCTGTGTCTCTCTCTCTCTCACATACCCACACTCTCTATCATGCACACTTTCTCTCTGTCTCTCTCTCTCTCACACATACCCACACTCTCTATCATGCACACTTTCTCTCTGTCTCTCTCTCTCTCACACACACCCACACTCTCTATCATGCACACTTTCTCTCTGTCTCTCACTCTCTCACACACACCCACACACTCTATCATGCACACTTTCTCTCTGTCTCTCTCTCTCTCACACACACACCCACACTCTCTGTCATGCACACTTTCTCTCTGTCTGTCTCTCTCTCTCACACACACCCACACTCTCTATCACGCACACTTTCACTCTCTCTCTCTCACACACACACGCACCCACACTTTCTATCATGCACACTTTCTCTTTCTCTCTGTCTCTCTCACACACACACGCACACTCTCTATCATGCACACTTTTGCTTTCTCTCTGTGTCTCTCTCTCTCTCTCTCTCTCACATACACCCATACTCTCTATCATGCACACTTTCTCTCTGTCTCTCTTTCTCTCACACACACCCACACTCTCTGTCATGCACACTTTCTCTCTCTCTCTCACACCCACACTCTCTATCATGCACACTTTCTCTCTCTCTCTCTCTCTCTCGCTCTCTCTCACACACACACACACCCACACTCTCTATCAGGCACACTTTCTCTCTTACACACACCCACACTCTCTATCATGCACATTTTCACTCTCTCTCTCTCTCTCACACACGCACCCACACTTTCTATCATGCACACTTTTTCTTTCTCTCTGTCTCTCTCTCTCTCTCACACCCCCACACTCTCTATCATGCACACTTTTTCGTTCTCTCTCTCTCTCTCTCTCTCACACACACCCACACTCTCTATCATGCACACTTTCTCTCTCTCTCTCACACCCACACTCTCTATCATGCACACATTCTCTCTGTCTCTCTCGCTCTCTCTCACACACACCCACACACACTCTCTATCATGCACACTTTCTCTCTGTCTCCCTCTCTCTCACACACACACCCATACTCTCTATCATGCACACTTTCTCTCTGTCTCTCTCTCTCTCACACACACACCCACACTCTCTGTCATGCACACTTTCTCTCTCTCTCTATCTCTTGCTCTCTCTCACACACCCCCACACCCACACTCTCTATCAGGCACACTTTCTCTCTGTCTCTCTCTATCTCTCTCTCACTCACACACACTCTCTATCATGCACACTTTCTCTCTGTCTCCCTCTCTCTCTCACACACACCCACACTCTCTGTCATGCACACTTTCACTCTCTCTCTCACACACCCACACTCTCTATCATGCACACTTTCTCTCTGTCTCTCTCTCTCTCTCACACCCACACTCTCTATCATGCACACTTTCTCTCTCTCTCACACCCACACTCTCCATCATGCACACTTTCTCTCTGTCTCTTTCTCTTACACACACACCCACACTCTATCATGCACACTTTCTCTCTGTCTCTCTCTCTCTCACACACACACACTCTCTATCATGCACACTTTCTCTCTCTCTCTCTCACACCCACACTCTCCATCATGCACACTTTCTCTCTGTCTCTTTCTCTTACATACACACCCACACTCTCTATCATGCACACTTTCTCTCTGTCTCTTTCTCTTACACACACACCCACACTCTCTATCATGCACACTTTCTCTCTGTCTCTCTCTCTCTCACACACCCACACACTCTATCATGCACACTTTCTCTCTGTCTCTCTATCTCACACACACCCACACTCTCTATCATGCACACTTTCTCTCTGTCTCTCACTCTCTCACACACCCACACTCTCTATCATGCACACTTTCTCTCTGTCTCTCTCTCTCTCACACGCACCCAGACTTTCTATCATGCACACTTTCTCTTTCTCTCTGTCTGTCTCTCTCTCTCACACACACACGCACTCTCTGTCATGCACACTTTCTTTCTGTCTCCCTCTCTCTCTCACACACCCACACTCTCTGTCATGCACACTTTCTCTGTCTCTCTCTCACACACACACCCACACTCTCTATCACGCACACTTTCACTCTCTGTCTCTCTCACACACACGCACCCACACTTTCTATCATGCACACTTTCTCTTTCTCGGTGTCTCTCCCTCTCTCTCACACACACCCACACTCTATCATGCACACTTTCTCTCTGTCTCTCTCTCTCTCTCACACACACCCACACTCTCTGTCATGCACACTTTCTCTCTCTCTCTCTATCTCTTGCTCTCTCTCACACACACACACACCCACACTCTCTATCAGGCACACTTTCTCTCTGTCTCTCTCTATCTCTCTCTCACTCACACACACACACACACACACACACACACTCTATCATGCACACTTTCTCTCTGTCTCCCTCTCTCTCTCACACACACCCACACTCTCTGTCATGCACACTTTCACTCTCTCTCTCACACACCCACACTGTCTATCATGCACACTTTCTCTCTGTCTCTCTCTCTCTCACACACCCACACTCTCTATCATGCACACTTTCTCTCTCTCTCACACCCACACTCTCCATCATGCACACTTTCTCTCTGTCTCTTTCTCTTACACACACACCCACACACTCTATCATGCACACTTTCTCTCTGTCTCTCTCTCTCTCACACACACACACTCTCTATCATGCACACTTTCTCTCTCTCTCTCTCTCTCTCTCACACACCCCCACCCTCTCTATCATGCACACTTTCACTCTCTCTCTCTCACACCCACACTCTCCATCATGCACACTTTCTGTCTCTCTCTGTCTCTCTCTCTCACACACCCACACTCTCTATCATGCACACTTTCTCTCTGTCTCTCTCTCTCGCACACACACCCCCACACTCTCTATCATGCACACTTTCACTCTCTCTCTCACACACACACCCACACTCTCTATCATGCACACTTTCTCTCTGTCTCTGTCTATCTCTCTCTCACACACACCCCCACACTCTCTATCATGCACACTTTCTCTCTCTCTCTCTCTCTCACACACACCCACACTCTCTATCATGCACACTTTCTCTTTCTCTCTGTCTCTCTCTCTCTCTCACACACGCACCCACACTCTGTATCAACCACACTTTCTCTCTGTCTCTCTCTCACACACACCCACACTCTCTATCATGCACACTTTCTCTCTGTCTCTCACTCTCTCACACACCCACACTCTCTATCATGCACACTTTCTCTCTGTCTCTGTCTATCTCTCACTCACACACACCCCCACACTCTCTATCATGCACACTTTCACTCTCTCTCTCTCTCACACACACCCACACTCTATCATGCTCACTTTCTCTCTCTCTCTCACTCTCACACACATCCACACTCCCTCTCATACACACTTTCTCTCTCTCTCTCTCTCTCACACCCACCCACACTCTCTATCATGCACACTTTCTCTTTCTCTCTCTCTCTCTCTCTCTCACACGCGCCCAGACTTTCTATCATGCACACTTTCTCTTTCTCTCTGTCTCTCTCTCTCTCACACACACTCTCTATCATGCACACTTTCTCTCTGTCCCCCTCTCTCTCTCACACGCCCACACTCTCTATCATGCACACTTTCTCTTTCTCTCTGCCTCTCTCTCTCTCTCACATACCCACACTCTCTATCATGCACACTTTTTCTCTGTGTGTCTCTCTCACACACACCCACACTCTCTTTCATGCACACTTTCTCTCTGTCTCTCTCTCTCTCACACATACCCACACTCTCTATCATGCACACTTTCTCTCTGTCTCTCACTCTCTCACACCCACCCACACTCTCTATCATGCACACTTTCTCTCTGTCTCTCACTCTCTCACACACACCCACACACACTATCATGCACACTTTCTCTCTGTCTCTCTCTCTCTCACACACACACCCACACTCTCTGTCATGCACACTTTCTCTCTCTCTCTCTCACTCTCACACACATCCACACTCTCTCTCATACACACTTTCTCTCTCTCTCTCTCTCTCACACACACCCACACTCTCTATCATGCACACTTTCTCTTTCTCTCTGTCTCTCTCTCTCTCACACACACACCCACACTCTGTATCATCCACACTTTCTCTCTGTCTCTCTCTCACACACACCCACACTCTCTATCATGCGCACTTTCTCTCTGTCTCTCACTCTCTCACACACCCACACTCTCTATCATGCACACTTTCTCTCTGTCTCTGTCTATCTCTCTCTCACACACACCCCCACACTCTCTATCATGCACACTTTTACTCTCTCTCTCACACACACCCACACTCTATCATGCACACTTTCTCTCTCTCTCTCACTCTCACACACATCCACACTCCCTCTCATACACACTCTCTCTCTCTCTCTCTCTCTCTCTCACACACACCCACACTCTCTATCATGCACACTTTCTCTTTCTCTCTCTCTCTCTCTCACACACACGCACCCACACTTTCTATCATGCACACTTTCTCTTTCTCTCTGTCTCTCTCTCTCTCACACACCCACACTCTCTATCATGCACACTTTCTCTTTCTCTCTGTCTCCCTCTCTCTCTCTCACACACCCACACTCTCTATCATGCACACGTTTTCTTTCTCTCTGTCTCTCTCTCTCGCACACCCACACTCTCTATCATGCACATTTTCTCTCTGTCTCTCTCTCTCTCTCTCACACACACACACACACACACACACACACACACACACACACACACACTCTCTCTCTCTCTCTCTCTCTCTCTCTCTCTCTCTCTCTCTCTCTCTCTCTCTCTCTCTCACACACACACACACACACACACTACATTGCACACTTTCTCTGTCTCCCTCTCTCTCTCTCACACACCCACACTCTCTATCATGCACACTTTCTCTCTCTCTCTCACACACACTCTGTATCATGCACACTTTCTCTCTCTCTCTCTCACTCACACACACACACTCTCTATCATGCACACTTTCTCTCTGTCTCCCTCTCTCACACACACACCCACGCTCTCTATCATGCACACTTTCTCTTTCTCTCTGTCTCTCTCTCTCTCTCTCTCACACACACCCACACTCTCTATCATGCACACTTTCTCTCTGTCTCTCTCTGTCTCTCTCACACACACACACACACTCTCTATCATGCACACTTTTTCTTTCTCTCTGTCTCTCTCTCTCTCACACACCCACACTCTATCATGCACACTTACTCTCTGTCTCCCTCTCTCTCTCTCACACACCCACACTCTCCATCATGCACACTTTCTCTCTCTCTCACACCCACACTCTCCATCATGCACACTTTCTCTCTGTCTCTCTCTCTCTCTCTCACACCCACACTCTCTGTCATGCACACTTTCACTCTCTCTCTCACACACCCACACTCTCCATCATGCACACTTTCTCTCTCTCTCACACCCACACTCTCCATCATGCACACTTTCTCTCTGTCTCTCTCTCTCTCTCTCACACCCACACTCTCCATCATGCACACTTTCTCTCTCTCTCACACCCACACTCTCCATCATGCACACTTTCTCTCTGTCTCTTTCTCTTACACACACACCCACACTCTCTATCATGCACACTTTCTCTCTGTCTCTCTCTCTCTCTCACACACACACACACACTCTCTATCATGCACACTTTCTCTCTCTCTCTCTCACACCCACACTCTCCATCATGCACACTTTCTCTCTCTCTCTTTCTCTTACACACACACCCAAACTCTCTATCATGCACACTTTCTCTCTCTCTCTCGCTCTCTCTCACACACCCACACTCTCTATCATGCACACTTTCTCTCTCTCTCTCTCACACCCACACTCTCCATCATGCACACTTTCTCTTTCTCTCTGTCTCTCTCTCTCTCTCACACACCCACACTCTCTATCATGCACACTTTCTCTTTCTCTCTGTCTCTCTCTCTCACACACACGCACCCACACTTTCTATCATGCACACTTTCTCTTTCTCTCCATCTCTCTCTCTCTCACACACCCACACTCTCTATCATGCACACTTTCTCTTTCTCTCTGTCTCCCTCTCTCTCTCTCACACACCCACACTCTCTATCATGCACACTTTCTCTTTCTCTCTGTCTCTCTCTCTCACACACACGCACCCACACTTTCTATCATGCACACTTTCTCTTTCTCTCCATCTCTCTCTCTCTCACACACCCACACTCTCTATCATGCACACTTTTTCTTTCTCTCTGTCTCCCTCTCTCTCTCTCACACACACACACACTCTCTCTATCATGCACACTTTCTCTGTCTCCCTCTCTCTCACACACACCCACACTCTCTGTCATGCACACTTTCACTCTCTCTCTCACACACCCACACTCTCTATCATGCACACTTTCTCTCTGTCTCTCTCTCTCACACACACCCACACTCTCTATTATGCACACTTTCTCTCTCTCTCTCTCACACACCCACACTCTCTCTCTGTCTCTCTCTCTTTCTCACACCCACACTCTCTATCATGCACACTTTCTCTCTGTCTCCCTCTCTCACACACACACCCACACTCTCTATCATGCACTTTCTCTCTGTCTCCCTCTCTCACCCACACTCTCTATCATGCACACTTTCTCTCTCTCTCTCACACCCACACTCTCTATCATGCACACTTTCTCTCTGTCTCTCTCGCTCTCTCTCACACACACCCACACACACTCTCTATCATGCACACTTTCTCTCTGTCTCCCTCTCTCTCACACACACACCCATACTCTCTATCATGCACACTTTCTCTCTGTCTCTCTCTCTCTCACACACACACCCACACTCTCTGTCATGCACACTTTCTCTCTCTCTCTATCTCTTGCTCTCTCTCACACACCCCCACACCCACACTCTCTATCAGGCACACTTTCTCTCTGTCTCTCTCTATCTCTCTCTCACTCACACACACTCTCTATCATGCACACTTTCTCTCTGTCTCCCTCTCTCTCTCTCACACACCCACACTCTCTGTCATGCACACTTTCACTCTCTCTCTCACACACCCACACTCTCTATCATGCACACTTTCTCTCTGTCTCTCTCTCTCTCTCACACCCACACTCTCTATCATGCACACTTTCTCTCTCTCTCACACCCACACTCTCCATCATGCACACTTTCTCTCTGTCTCTTTCTCTTACACACACACCCACACTCTATCATGCACACTTTCTCTCTGTCTCTCTCTCTCTCACACACACACACTCTCTATCATGCACACTTTCTCTCTCTCTCTCTCACACCCACACTCTCCATCATGCACACTTTCTCTCTGTCTCTTTCTCTAACACACACACCCACACTCTCTATCATGCACACTTTCTCTCTGTCTCTCTCTCTCTCACACACCCACACACTCCATCATGCACACTTTCTCTCTGTCTCTTTCTCTTACACACACACCCACACTCTATCATGCACACTTTCTCTCTGTCTCTCTCTCTCTCACACACACACACTCTCTATCATGCACACTTTCTCTCTCTCTCTCTCACACCCACACTCTCCATCATGCACACTTTCTCTCTGTCTCTTTCTCTAACACACACACCCACACTCTCTATCATGCACACTTTCTCTCTGTCTCTCTCTCTCTCACACACCCACACACTCTATCATGCACACTTTCTCTCTGTCTCTCTCTCTCTCTCACACACCCCCACACTCTCTATCATGCACACTTTCACTCTCTCTCTCTCACACACCCCCACACTCTCTATCATGCACACTTTCTCTCTCTCTCACACACACCCCCACACTCTATCATGCACACTTTCTCTCTCTCTGTCTCACACTCACATACACCCACACTCTCTATCATGCACACTTTCTCTCTGTCACTCTCACTCTCACACACATCCACACTCTCTCTCATACACACTTTCTCTCTCTCTCTCTCTCTCTCTCACACACACCCACACTCTCTATCATGCACACTTTCTCTCTGTCTCTCTATCTCACACACACCCACACTCTCTATCATGCACACTTTCTCTCTGTCTCTTACTCTCTCACACACCCACACTCTCTATCATGCACACTTTCTCTCTGTCTCTCTCTCTCTCACACGCACCCAGACTTTCTATCATGCACACTTTCTCTTTCTCTCTGTCTCTCTCTCTCTCTCACACACACACACACACTCTCTGTCATGCACACTTTCTTTCTGTCTCCCTCTCTCTCTCACACACCCACACTCTCTATCATGCACACTTTCTCTTTGTGTCTCTCTCTCACACATACCCACACTCTCTATCATGCACACTTTCTCTCTGTCTCTCTCTCTCTCACATACCCACACTCTCTATCATGCACACTTTCTCTCTGTGTCTCTCTCTCTCTCACACATACCCACACTCTCTATCATGCACACTTTCTCTCTGTCTCTCTCTCTCTCACACATACCCACACTCTCTATCATGCACACTTTCTCTCTGTTTCTCACTCTCTTACACACACCCACACTCTCTATCATGCACACTTTCACTCTCTCTCTCTCACACACCCCCACACTCTCTATCATGCACACTTTCACTCTCTCTCTCACACACCCACACTCTCTATCATGCACACTTTCTCTCTGTCTCTCTCTCTCACACACACCCACACTCTCTATTATGCACACTTTCTCTCTCTCTCTCTCACACACCCACACTCTCTCTCTGTCTCTCTCTCTTTCTCACACCCACACTCTCTATCATGCACACTTTCTCTCTGTCTCCCTCTCTCACACACACACCCACACTCTCTATCATGCAATTTCTCTCTGTCTCCCTCTCTCACCCACACTCTCTATCATGCACACTTTCTCTCTCTCTCTCACACCCACACTCTCTATCATGCACACTTTCTCTCTGTCTCTCTCGCTCTCTCTCACACACACCCATACTCTCTATCATGCACACTTTCTCTCTGTCTCTCTCTCTCTCACACACACACCCACACTCTCTGTCATGCACACTTTCTCTCTCTCTCTATCTCTTGCTCTCTCTCACACACCCCCACACCCACACTCTCTATCAGGCACACTTTCTCTCTGTCTCTCTCTATCTCTCTCTCACTCACACACACTCTCTATCATGCACACTTTCTCTCTGTCTCCCTCTCTCTCTCTCACACACCCACACTCTCTGTCATGCACACTTTCACTCTCTCTCTCACACACCCACACTCTCTATCATGCACACTTTCTCTCTGTCTCTCTCTCTCTCTCACACCCACACTCTCTATCATGCACACTTTCTCTCTCTCTCACACCCACACTCTCCATCATGCACACTTTCTCTCTGTCTCTTTCTCTTACACACACACCCACACTCTATCATGCACACTTTCTCTCTGTCTCTCTCTCTCTCACACACACACACTCTCTATCATGCACACTTTCTCTCTCTCTCTCTCACACCCACACTCTCCATCATGCACACTTTCTCTCTGTCTCTTTCTCTAACACACACACCCACACTCTCTATCATGCACACTTTCTCTCTGTCTCTCTCTCTCTCACACACCCACACACTCCATCATGCACACTTTCTCTCTGTCTCTTTCTCTTACACACACACCCACACTCTATCATGCACACTTTCTCTCTGTCTCTCTCTCTCTCACACACACACACTCTCTATCATGCACACTTTCTCTCTCTCTCTCTCACACCCACACTCTCCATCATGCACACTTTCTCTCTGTCTCTTTCTCTAACACACACACCCACACTCTCTATCATGCACACTTTCTCTCTGTCTCTCTCTCTCTCACACACCCACACACTCTATCATGCACACTTTCTCTCTGTCTCTCTCTCTCTCTCACACACCCCCACACTCTCTATCATGCACACTTTCACTCTCTCTCTCTCACACACCCCCACACTCTCTATCATGCACACTTTCTCTCTCTCTCACACACACCCCCACACTCTATCATGCACACTTTCTCTCTCTCTGTCTCACACTCACATACACCCACACTCTCTATCATGCACACTTTCTCTCTGTCACTCTCACTCTCACACACATCCACACTCTCTCTCATACACACTTTCTCTCTCTCTCTCTCTCTCTCTCACACACACCCACACTCTCTATCATGCACACTTTCTCTCTGTCTCTCTATCTCACACACACCCACACTCTCTATCATGCACACTTTCTCTCTGTCTCTTACTCTCTCACACACCCACACTCTCTATCATGCACACTTTCTCTCTGTCTCTCTCTCTCTCACACGCACCCAGACTTTCTATCATGCACACTTTCTCTTTCTCTCTGTCTCTCTCTCTCTCTCACACACACACACACACTCTCTGTCATGCACACTTTCTTTCTGTCTCCCTCTCTCTCTCACACACCCACACTCTCTATCATGCACACTTTCTCTTTGTGTCTCTCTCTCACACATACCCACACTCTCTATCATGCACACTTTCTCTCTGTCTCTCTCTCTCTCACATACCCACACTCTCTATCATGCACACTTTCTCTCTGTGTCTCTCTCTCTCTCACACATACCCACACTCTCTATCATGCACACTTTCTCTCTGTCTCTCTCTCTCTCACACATACCCACACTCTCTATCATGCACACTTTCTCTCTGTCTCTCACTCTCTTACACACACCCACACTCTCTATCATGCACACTTTCTCTCTGTCTCTCACTCTCTCACACACACCCACACTCTCTATCATGCACACTTTCTCTCTGTCTGTCTCTCTCTCTCACACACACCCACACTCTCTATCACGCACACTTTCACTCTCTCTCTCTCACACACACGCACCCACACTTTCTATCATGCACACTTTCTCTTTCTCTCTGTCTCTCTCACACACACATGCACACTCTCTATCATGCACACTTTCTCTGTCTCTCTCTCTCTCTCACACACACACCCATACTCTCTATCATGCACACTTTCTCTCTGTCTCTCTTTCTCTCACACACACCCACACTCTCTGTCATGCACACTTTCTCTCTCTCTCTCACACCCACACTCTCTATCATGCACACTTTCTCTCCCTCTCTCTCTCTCTCGCTCTCTCTCACACACACACACCCACACTCTCTATCAGGCACACTTTCTCTCTGTCTGTCTGTCTCTCTCTCTCTCTCAAACACCCACACTCTCTATCATGCACACTTTCTCTCTCACACACACCCACACTCTCTATCATGCACATTTTCACTCTCTCTCTCTCTCTCACACATGCACCCACACTTTCTAACATGCACACTTTTTCTTTCTCTCTGTCTCTCTCTCTCTCTCTCACACCCCCACCCTCTCTATCATGCACACTTTTTCGTTCTCTCTGTCTCTCTCTCTCTCACACACACCCACACACTCTATCATGCACACTTTCTCTCTCTCACACCCACACTCTCTATCATGCACACTTTCTCTCTGTCTCTCTCTCTCTCACACACACACCCACACTCTCTGTCATGCACACTTTCTCTCTGTCTGTCTCTCTCTCTCACACACACCCACACTCTCTATCACGCACACTTTCACTCTCTCTCTCTCACACGCACCCACACTTTCTATCATGCACACTTTCTCTTTCTCTCTGTCTCTCTCACACACACACGCACACTCTCTATCATGCACACTTTTTCTTTCTCTCTGTCTCTCTCTCTCTCTGTCTCTCACATACACCCATACTCTCTATCATGCACACTTTCTCTCTGTCTCTCTCTCTCTCACACACACCCACACTCTCTATCATGCACACTTTCTCTCTCTCTCTCACACCCACACTCTCTATCATGCACACTTTCTCTCTGTCTCTCTCGCTCTCTCTCACACACACCCACACACACTCTCTATCATGCACACTTTCTCTCTGTCTCTCTCTCTCTCACACACACACCCACACTCTCTATCATGCACACTTTCTCTCTCTCTCTCTCTCTCTCACACCCACACTCTCTATCATGCACACTTTCTCTCTCTCTCACACCCACACTCTCCATCATGCACACTTTCTCTCTGTCTCTTTCTCTTACACACACACCCACACTCTATCATGCACACTTTCTCTCTGTCGCTCTCTCTCTCACACACACACACTCTCTATCATGCACACTTTCTCTCTGTCTCTTTCTCTAACACACACACCCACACTCTCTATCATGCACACTTTCTCTCTGTCTCTCTCTCTCTCACACACCCACACACTCTATCATGCACACTTTCTCTCTGTCTCTCTCTCTCTCTCACACACCCCCACACTCTCTATCATGCACACTTTCACTCTCTCTCTCTCTCACACACCCCCACACTCTCTATCATGCACACTTTCTCTCTCTCACACACACACCCCCACACTCTATCATGCACACTTTCTCTCTCTCTGTCTCACACTCACACACACTCACACACACCCACACTCTCTATCATGCACACTTTCTCTCTGTCACTCTCACTCTCACACACATCCACACTCTCTCTCATACACACTTTCTCTCTCTCTCTCTCTCACACACACCCACACTCTCTATCATGCACACTTTCTCTTTCTCTCTGTCTCTCTCTCTCTCTCACACATACCCACACTCTCTATCATGCACACTTTCTCTCTGTCTCTCTCTCTCTCACACGCACCCAGACTTTCTATCATGCACACTTTCTCTTTCTCTCTGTCTGTCTCTCTCTCTCACACACACACGCACTCTCTGTCATGCACACTTTCTTTCTGTCTCCCTCTCTCTCTCACACACCCACACTCTCTATCATGCACACTTTCTCTTTGTGTCTCTCTCTCTCACACATACCCACACTCTCTATCATGCACACTTTCTCTCTGTCTCTCTCTCTCTCACACATACCCACACTCTCTATCATGCACACTTTCTCTCTGTCTCTCACTCTCTCACACACACCCACACTCTCTATCATGCACACTTTCTCTGTCTCTCTCTCTCTCACACACACCCCCACACTCTCTGTCATGCACACTTTCTCTCTGTCTCCCTCTCTTTCTCTCACACACCCACACTCTCTGTCATGCACACTTTCTCTGTCTCTCTCTCACACACACACCCACTCTCTATCACGCACACTTTCACTCTCTGTCTCTCTCACACACACGCACCCACACTTTCTATCATGCACACTTTCTCTTTCTCGGTGTCTCTCCCTCTCTCTCACACACACCCACACTCTATCATGCACACTTTCTCTCTGTCTCTCTCTCTCTCTCACACACACCCACACTCTCTGTCATGCACACTTTCTCTCTCTCTCTCTATCTCTTGCTCTCTCTCACACACACACACACCCACACTCTCTATCAGGCACACTTTCTCTCTGTCTCTCTCTATCTCTCTCTCTCTCACACACACCCACACTCTCTGTCATGCACACTTTCACTCTCTCTCTCACACACCCACACTGTCTATCATGCACACTTTCTCTCTGTCTCTCTCTCTCTCACACACCCACACTCTCTATCATGCACACTTTCTCTCTCTCTCACACCCACACTCTCCATCATGCACACTTTCTCTCTGTCTCTTTCTCTTACACACACACCCACACTCTCTATCATGCACACTTTCTCTCTGTCTCTCTCTCTCTCACACACACACACTCTCTATCATGCACACTTTCTCTCTCTCTCTCTCTCTCTCTCACACACCCCCACCCTCTCTATCATGCACACTTTCACTCTCTCTCTCTCACACCCACACTCTCCATCATGCACACTTTCTGTCTCTTTCTCTTACACACACACCCACACTCTCTATCATGCACACTTTCTCTCTGTCTCTCTCTCTCACACACCCACACTCTCTATCATGCACACTTTCTCTCTGTCTCTCTCTCTCTCACACACACCCCCACACTCTCTATCATGCACACTTTCACTCTCTCTCTCACACACACACCCACACTCTCTATCATGCACACTTTCTCTCTGTCTCTGTCTATCTCTCTCTCACACACACCCCCACACTCTCTATCATGCACACTTTCACTCTCTCTCTCTCTCTCTCACACACACCCACACTCTATCATGCACACTTTCTCTCTCTCTCTCTCACTCTCACACACATCCACACTCTCTCTCATACACACTTTCTCTCTCTCTCTCTCTCTCACACACGCACCCACACTCTGTATCAACCACACTTTCTCTCTGTCTCTCTCTCACACACACCCACACTCTCTATCATGCACACTTTCTCTCTGTCTCTCACTCTCTCACACACCCACACTCTCTATCATGCACACTTTCTCTCTGTCTCTGTCTATCTCTCACTCACACACACCCCCACACTCTCTATCATGCACACTTTCACTCTCTCTCTCTCTCACACACACCCACACTCTATCATGCTCACTTTCTCTCTCTCTCTCACTCTCACACACATCCACACTCCCTCTCATACACACTTTCTCTCTCTCTCTCTCTCTCTCACACACACCCACACTCTCTATCATGCACACTTTCTCTTTCTCTCTCTCTCTCTCTCTCTCACACGCGCGCAGACTTTCTATCATGCACACTTTCTCTTTCTCTCTGTCTCTCTCTCTCTCACACACACTCTCTATCATGCACACTTTCTCTCTGTCCCCCTCTCTCTCTCACACGCCCACACTCTCTATCATGCACACTTTCTCTTTCTCTCTGCCTCTCTCTCTCTCTCACATGCCCACACTCTCTATCATGCACACTTTTTCTCTGTGTCTCTCTCTCTCACACACACCCACACTCTCTTTCATGCACACTTTCTCTCTGTCTCTCTCTCTCTCACACATACCCACACTCTCTATCATGCATACTTTCTCTCTGTCTCTCACTCTCTCACACCCACCCACACTCTCTATCATGCACACTTTCTCTCTGTCTCTCACTCTCTCACACACACCCACACACTCTATCATGCACACTTTCTCTCTGTCTCTCTCTCTCTCACACACACACCCACACTCTCTGTCATGCACACTTTCTCTCTCTCTCTCTCACTCTCACACACATCCACACTCTCTCTCATACACACTTTCTCTCTCTCTCTCTCTCTCTCACACACACCCACACTCTCTATCATGCACACTTTCTCTTTCTCTCTGTCTCTCTCTCTCTCACACACACACCCACACTCTGTATCATCCACACTTTCTCTCTGTCTCTCTCTCACACACACCCACACTCTCTATCATGCGCACTTTCTCTCTGTCTCTGTCTATCTCTCTCTCACACACACCCCCACACTCTCTATCATGCACACTTTTACTCTCTCTCTCACACACACCCACACTCTATCATGCACACTTTCTCTCTCTCTCTCACTCTCACACACATCCGCACTCCCTCTCATACACACTCTCTCTCTCTCTCTCTCTCTCACACACACCCACACTCTCTATCATGCACACTTTCTCTTTCTCTCTCTCTCTCTCTCACACACACGCACCCACACTTTCTATCATGCACACTTTCTCTTTCTCTCTGTCTCTCTCTCTCTCACACACCCACACTCTCTATCATGCACACTTTCTCTTTCTCTCTGTCTCCCTCTCTCTCTCTCACACACCCACACTCTCTATCATGCACACGTTTTCTTTCTCTCTGTCTCTCTCTCTCGCTCACCCACACTCTCTATCATGCACATTTTCTCCCTGTCTCTCTCTCTCTCTCTCTCTCTCTCTCTCTCTCTCTCTCTCTCACACACACACACACACACACACACACACACACACACACACACACACACACACACACACACACACACACTACATTGCACACTTTCTCTGTCTCCCTCTCTCTCTCTCACACACCCACACTCTCTATCATGCACACTTTCTCTCTCTCTCACACACACACTCTGTATCATGCACACTTTCTCTCTCTCTCTCTCTCACTCACACACACACACTCTCTATCATGCACACTTTCTCTCTGTCTCCCTCTCTCACACACACACCCACGCTCTCTATCATGCACACTTTCTCTTTCTCTCTGTCTCTCTCTCTCTCTCTCTCACACACACCCACACTCTCTATCATGCACACTTTCTCTCTGTCTCTCTCTGTCTCTCTCACACACACACACACACACTCTCTATCATGCACACTTTTTCTTTCTCTCTGTCTCTCTCTCTCTCACACACCCACACTCTATCATGCACACTTACTCTCTGTCTCCCTCTCTCTCTCACACACACCCACACTCTCTGTCATGCACACTTTCACTCTCTCTCTCACACACCCACACTCTCCATCATGCACACTTTCTCTCTCTCTCACACCCACACTCTCCATCATGCACACTTTCTCTCTGTCTCTCTCTCTCTCTCTCACACCCACACTCTCCATCATGCACACTTTCTCTCTCTCTCACACCCACACTCTCCATCATGCACACTTTCTCTCTGTCTCTTTCTCTCTCTCACACACACACACACTCTCTATCATGCACACTTTCTCTCTCTCTCTCTCACACCCACACTCTCCATCATGCACACTTTCTCTCTCTCTCTTTCTCTTACACACACACCCAAACTCTCTATCATGCACACTTTCTCTCTCTCTCTCTCGCTCTCTCTCACACACCCACACTCTCTATCATGCACACTTTCTCTCTCTCTCTCTCACACCCACACTCTCCATCATGCACACTTTCTCTTTCTCTCTGTCTCTCTCTCTCTCACACACACACACACCCACACTTTCTATCATGCACACTTTCTCTTTCTCTCTGTCTCTCTCTCTCTCTCACACACCCACACTCTCTATCATGCACACTTTCTCTTTCTCTCTGTCTCTCTCTCTCACACACACGCACCCACACTTTCTATCATGCACACTTTCTCTTTCTCTCCATCTCTCTCTCTCTCACACACCCACACTCTCTATCATGCACACTTTCTCTTTCTCTCTGTCTCCCTCTCTCTCTCTCTCACACACCCACACTCTCTATCATGCACACTTTTTCTTTCTCTCTGTCTCCCTCTCTCTCTCTCACACACACACACACTCTCTCTATCATGCACACTTTCTCTGTCTCCCCCTCTCTCACACACACCCACACTCTCTGTCATGCACACTTTCACTCTCTCTCTCACACACCCACACTCTCTATCATGCACACTTTCTCTCTGTCTCTCTCTCTCACACACACCCACACTCTCTATTATGCACACTTTCTCTCTCTCTCTCTCACACACCCACACTCTCTCTCTGTCTCTCTCTCTTTCTCACACCCACACTCTCTATCATGCACACTTTCTCTCTGTCTCCCTCTCTCACACACACACCCACACTCTCTATCATGCACTTTCTCTCTGTCTCCCTCTCTCACCCACACTCTCTATCATGCGCACTTTCTCTCTCTCTCACACACACACTCTGTATCATGCACACTCTCTCTCTCTCTCTCACTCACACACACACACTCTCTATCATGCACACTTTCTCTCTGTCTCCCTCTCTCACACACACACCCACACTCTCTATCATGCACACTTTTTCTTTCTCTCTCTCTCTCACACACCCACACTCTATCATGCACACTTACTCTCTGTCTGTGTGTGTCTCTCTCACACACACACACACTCTATCATGCACACTTTATCTCTGTCTCTCTCTCTCTCACACACACCCACACTCTCTATCGTGCACACTTTCTGTCTGTCCCTCTCTCACCCACATACTCTCTCACACACACACTCGCACATATACATACACACACGCTCTCGCGCGCGCACACACACACGCACACTCACTCACACAGACACGCACACTCTCAGACACGCTCTCACACACACGCTCTCTCACACACGCTCTCTCACACATGCTCTCACACACGTACACTCACACGCACGCGTGCACACACACACTCTCACTCACACTCACACACTCTCTCTCTCTCTCATACCCACGCTCTCACACTCCCACGCTCTCACACTCCCACGCTCTCACACTCCCATGCTCTCACACTCCCATGCTCTCACACTCCCATGCTCTCACACTCCCATGCTCTCACACACCCATGCTCTCACACTCCCACGCTCACACTCCCACGCTCACACTCCCACGCTCACACTCCCACGCTTTCACACTCCCACGCTCTCACACTCCCACGCTCTCACACTCCCACGCTCTCACACTCCCACGCTCTCACACACCCACGCTCTCTCACACACCCACGCTCTCTGACACACCCACGCTCTCTCACACACCCACGCTCTCTCACACACCCACGCTCTCCCACACACCCACGCTCTCCCACACACCCACGCTCTCCCACACACCCACGCTCTCTCACACACCCACGCTCTCTCACACACCCACGCTCTCTCACACACCCACGCTCTCTCACACACCCACGCTCTCTCACACACCCACGCTCTCACACACACCCACGCTCTCACACACACCCACGCTCTCTCACACACCCACGCTCTCTCACACACCCACGCTCTCTCACACACCCAATCGCTCTCACACCCCCAATCGCTCTCTCACCCCCACGCTCTCACACCCCCAATCGCGCTCTCACACCCCCAATCGCTCTCACACCCCTACGCTCTCACACCCCCACGCTCTCACACCCCCAATCGCTCTCACACCCCTACGCTCTCACACGCACGCACGCTCACACGCACGCACACACTCTCACACGCCCGCACACACTCTCACACGCACGCACACACTCTCACACGCACGCACACACTCTCACACGCACGCACACACTCTCTCTCACACACATACACTCTCTCTCACACACACTCTCTCTCACACACTCTCTCTCACACACTCTCTCTCTCTCACACACTCTATCTCACACACTCTCTCTCACACACACTCACGCACGCACATACACACACACTCTCTCATGCACACACACTCTCACGCGCGCACACGCTCACACACACACTCTCTCACACGCACACACTCACTTTCTATTTCACTCACACACGCACACTCTCTCTCTCTCTCTCTCTCACACACACACTTTCTCTCTCTCTCCCACACACACCCACACCCACACTCTCGCACCCACACTCTCGCACCCACACTCTCGCGCACACTTTCTCTCTGTCTGTCTGTCCCTCTCTTTCTCACTCTCACACCCACTCTCTCTATCATGAACACTTTCTCTCTCTATCACACACACACAAACACACCCGCACTCTATAATACACTCTCTCTCTCACACACACACTCTATCATGCACACTCTCTCTTTCTCTCCCACACACCCCCATACACTCTATCATGCACACACACCTTTTCTGTCTCTCTCTCTCTCTCACACACTCACACAATCACACTCTCTCGCTCTCTCTCTCTCACTCTCTCTCTCTCTCACACACACACTCTCTCGCTCTCGCTCACAGGTTCTCACCTACGCGCACTCTCACCCACGCGCACTCTCACCCACACGCACTCTCACCCACGCGCACTCTCACCCACGCGCACTCTCACCCACGCGCACTCACACACCCACGCGCACTCTCACCCACGCGCACTCTCACCCACGCGCACTCACACACCCACGCGCACTCACACCCACGCGCACTCACACCCACGCGCACTCACACCCACGCGCACTCACACCCACGCGCACTCACACCCACGCGCACTATGACCCACGCGCACTCACACACCCACGCGCACTCACACCCACGCGCACTCACACACCCACGCGCACTCACACACCCACGCGCACTCACACACCCACGCGCACTCACACACCCACGCGCACTCACACACCCACGCGCACTCACACACCCACGCGCACTCACACACCCACGCTCTCTCTCACTCCCACGCTCTCTCACGCACACGCACACGCACACACTCACACATGCGCACGCACTCACACACTTTTTCTGTCTCTCGCGCACACACACACGCTCTCGCACACGCTGTCTCACGCTCACGCTGTCTCACGCTCATGCTCTCTCACGCTCACGCTCTCTCTCGCTCACGCTCTCTCACGCACACGCTCTCTCACGCACGCTCTCTCACACACGCTCTCTCTCTCACGCACGCTCTCTCTCTCACGCACGCTCTCTCACACCCCCACGCTCTCACACCCCCACGCTCTCACACCCCCACGCTCTCACACCCCCACGCTCTCACACCCCCACGCTCTCACACCCCCACGCTCTCACACCCCCACGCTCTCACACCCCCACGCTCTCACACCCCCACGCTCTCACACCCCCACGCTCTCACACCCCCACGCTCTCACACCCCCACGCTCTCACACCCCCACGCTCTCACACCCCCACGCTCTCACACCCCCACGCTCTCACACCCCCACGCTCTCACACCCCCACGCTCTCACACCCCCACGCTCTCACACCCCCACGCTCTCACACCCCCACGCTCTCACACCCCCAATCGCTCTCTCACCCCCAATCGCTCTCACAGCCCCAATCGCTCTCACAGCCCCAATCGCTCTCACAGCCCCAATCGCTCTCACACCCCCAATCGCTCTCACACCCCCAATCGCTCTCACACCCCCAATCGCTCTCACACCCCCAATCGCTCTCACACCCCCAATCGCTCTCACACCCCCAATCGCTCTCACACCCCCAATCGCTCTCACACCCCCAATCGCTCTCACACCCCCAATCGCTCTCACACACCCAATCGCTCTCACACCCCCAATCGCTCTCACACCCCCAATCGCTCTCACACCCCCAATCGCTCTCACACCCCCAATCGCTCTCACACCCCCAATCGCTCTCACACCCCCACGCTCTCACACCCCCACGCTCTCACACCCCCAATCGCTCTCACACCCCCAATCGCTCTCACACCCCCACGCTCTCACACCCCCAATCGCTCTCACACCCCCAATCGCTCTCACACTCCCAATCGCTCTCACACCCCAACGCTCTCACACCCCCACGCTCTCACACCCCCAATCGCTCTCACACCCCCAATCGCTCTCACACCCCCAATCGCTCTCACACCCCCAATCGCTCTCACACCCCCAATCGCTCTCACACCCCCAATCGCTCTCACACCCCCAATCGCTCTCACACCCCCAATCGCTCTCACACCCCCAATCGCTCTCAAACCCCCAATCGCTCTCACACCCCCAATCGCTCTCACACCCCCAATCGCTCTCACACCCCCAATCGCTCTCACACCCCCAATCGCTCTCACACCCCCAATCGCTCTCACACCCCCAATCGCTCTCACACCCCCAATCGCTCTCACACCCCCAATTGCTCTCACACCCCCAATCGCTCTCACATTCCCAATCGCGCTCTCACACCCCCAATCGCTCTCACACCCCCAATCGCTCTCACACCCCCAATCGCTCTCACACCCCCAATCGTTCTCACACCCCCAATCGCTCTCACACCCCCAATCGCTGTCACACCCCCAATCGCTGTCACACCCCCAATCGCTCTCACACCCCCAATCGCTCTCACACCCCCAATCGCTCTCACACCCCCAATCGCTCTCACACCCCCAATCGCTCTCACACCCCCAATCGCTCTCACACCCCCAATCGCTCTCACACCCCCAATCGCTCTCACACCCCCAATCGCTCTCACACCCCCAATCGCTCTCACACCCCCAATCGCTCTCACACTCCCAATCGCGCTCTCACACCCCCAATCGCTCTCACACTCCCAATCGCTCTCACACCCCCAATCGCTCTCACACCCCCAATCGCTCTCACACCCCCAATCGCTCTCACACCCCCAATCGTTCTCACACCCCCAATCGTTCTCACACCCCCAATCGCTCTCACACCCCCAATCGCTCTCACACCCCCAATCGCTCTCACACCCCCAATCGCTCTCACACCCCCAATCGCTCTCACACCCCCAATCGCTCTCACACCCCCAATCGCTCTCACACCCCCAATCGCTCTCACACCCCCAATCGCTCTCACACCCCCAATCGCTCTCACACCCCCAATCGCTCTCACACCCCCACGCTCTCACACCCCCACGCTCTCACACCCCCACGCTCTCACACCCCCAATCGCTCTCACACCCCCACGCTCTCACACCCCCACGCTCTCACACCCCCACGCTCTCACACCCCCACGCTCTCACACCCCCACGCTCTCACACCCCCACGCTCTCACACCCCCACGCTCTCACACCCCCACGCTCTCACACCCCCACGCTCTCACACCCCCACGCTCTCACACCCCCACGCTCTCACACCCCCACGCTCTCACACCCCCACGCTCTCACACCCCCACGCTCTCACACCCCCACGCTCTCACACCCCCACGCTCTCACACCCCCACGCTCTCACACCCCCACGCTCTCACACCCCCAATCGCTCTCACACCCCCAATCGCTCTCACACCCCCAATCGCTCTCACACCCCCAATTGCTCTCACACTCCCAATCGCGCTCTCACACCCCCAATCGCTCTCACACCCCCAATCGCTCTCACACCCCCAACCGCTCTCACACCTCCAATCGCTCTCACACCCCCAATCGCTCTCACACCCCCAATCGCGCTCTCACCCCCAATCGCGCTCTCACCCCCAATCGCTCTCACACCCCCAATCGCTCTCACACCCCCAATCGCGCTCTCACCCCCAATCGCTCTCACACCCCCACGCTCTCACACCCCCACGCTCTCACACCCCCACGCTCTCACACCCCCAATCGGTCTCACACCCCCAATCGGTCTCACACCCCCAATCGCGCTCTCACCCCCAATCGCGCTCTCACCCCCAATCACGCTCTCACCCCCAATCACGCTCTCACACCCCCAATCGCTCTCACACCCCCAATCGCTCTCACACCCCCAATCGCTCTCACACCCCCAATCGCGCTCTCACACCCCCAATCGCGCTCTCACACCCCCAATCGCTCTCACACCCCCAATCGCTCTCACACCCCCAATCGCTCTCACACCACCACGCTCTCACACCCCCAATCGCTCTCACACCCCCAATCGCTCTCACACCCCCAATCGCTCTCACACCCCCAATCGCTCTCACACCCCCAATCGCTCTCACACCCCCGCGCTCTCACACCCCCAATCGCTCTCACACCCCCAATCGCTCTCACACCCCCAATCGCTCTCACACCTCCAATCGCTCTCACACCCCCAATCGTTCTCACACCCCCAATCGCTCTCACACCCCCAATCGCTCTCACACCCCCAATCGCTCTCACACCCCCAATCGCTCTCACACCCCCAATCGCTCTCTCACCCCCAATCGCTCTCACACCCCCAATCGCTCTCACACCTCCAATCGCTCTCACACCCCCACGCTCTCACACCCCCAATCGCTCTCACACCCCCACGCTCTCACACCCCCACGCTCTCACACCCCCAATCGCTCTCACACCCCCAATCGCTCTCTCACCCCCAATCGCTCTCACACCCCCAATCGCTCTCACACCTCCAATCGCTCTCACACCCCCACGCTCTCACACCCCCAATCGCTCTCACACCCCCACGCTCTCACACCCCCACGCTCTCACACCCCCACGCTCTCACACCCCCACGCTCTCACACCCCCACGCTCTCACACCCCCACGCTCTCACACCCCCACGCTCTCACACCCCCACGCTCTCACACCCCCACGCTCTCACACCCCCACGCTCTCACACCCCCACGCTCTCACACCCCCACGCTCTCACACCCCCAATCGCTCTCACACCCCCAATCGCGCTCTCACACCCCCAATCGTGCTCTCACACCCCCAATCGCTCTCACACCCCCAATCGCTCTCACACCCCCAATCGCTCTCACACCACCACGCTCTCACACCCCCAATCGCTCTCACACCCCCAATCGCTCTCACACCCCCAATCGCTCTCACACCCCCAATCGCTCTCACACCCCCACGCTCTCACACCCCCAATCGCTCTCACACCCCCAATCGCTCTCACACCCCCAATCGCTCTCACACCTCCAATCGCTCTCACACCCCCAATCGTTCTCACACCCCCAATCGCTCTCACACCCCCAATCGCTCTCACACCCCCAATCGCTCTCTCACCCCCAATCGCTCTCACACCCCCAATCGCTCTCACACCTCCAATCGCTCTCACACCCCCACGCTCTCACACCCCCAATCGCTCTCACACCCCCAATCGCTCTCACACCCCCACGCTCTCACACCCCCACGCTCTCACACCCCCACGCTCTCACACCCCCACGCTCTCACACCCCCACGCTCTCACACCCCCACGCTCTCACACCCCCACGCTCTCACACCCCCACGCTCTCACACCCCCACGCTCTCACACCCCCACGCTCTCACACCCCCACGCTCTCACACCCCCACGCTCTCACACCCCCACGCTCTCACACCCCCACGCTCTCACACCCCCACGCTCTCACACCCCCACGCTCTCACACCCCCACGCTCTCACACCCCCACGCTCTCACACCCCCACGCTCTCACACCCCCACGCTCTCACACCCCCACGCTCTCACACCCCCACGCTCTCACACCTCCACGCTCTCACACCCCCAATCGCGCTCTCACCCCCAATCGCTCTCTCACCCCCAATCGCTCTCTCACCCCCAATCGCTCTCTCACCCCCAATCGCTCTCACACCCCCAATCGCTCTCACACCCCCAATCGCTCTCACACCCCCAATCGCTCTCACACCCCCAATCGCTCTCACACCCCCAATCGCTCTCACACCCCCAATCGCTCTCACACCCCCAATCGCTCTCACACCCCCAATCGCTCTCACACCCCCAATCGCTCTCACACCCCCAATCGCTCTCACACCCCCAATCGCTCTCACACCCCCAATCGCTCTCACACCCCCAATCGCTCTCACACCCCCAATCGCTCTCACACCCCCAATCGCTCTCACACCCCCAATCGCTCTCACACCCCCAATCGCTCTCACACCCCCAATCGCTCTCACACCCCCAATCGCTCTCACACCTCCAATCGCTCTCACACCTCCAATCGCTCTCACACCTCCAATCGCTCTCACACCTCCAATCGCTCTTACACCTCCAATCGCTCTTACACCTCCAATCGCTCTCAGACCCTCACGCTCTCACACCCCTACGCTCTCACACGCACGCACACACTCTCACACGCACGCACACACTCTCTCTCTCTCTCTCTCTCACACACACACACACACACACACACACTCTCTCTCTCTCTCTCTCACACACACACACACTCACAAGCGCACACTCTCTCACGCTCTCACAGACACACTCTCACACACACACACACTCACACTCGCACACACACACGCTCACACACACTCACGCACACGTTTTTTGTCTCTCCCATGCGCGCACACACATTCACATGCACACACACTCACACACGCACACTCTCACGCGCACACACACTCAGAGACACACATACACTCTCACACGCACACTCAGTCACATACTCTCACTCATGCACACGCACTCATGCACACACTCACTCACGCGCACGCTGATATACTCGCACGCACACACACGCGTGCACACTCACGCGCACACACACACACATTCATGCACACCCACACACTCTATCTCACACACACTCTCTCTCACACTCACATTTTTTCTGTCTCTCTCACTCACGCACACACACTCACACACACACATACTCTCACACTCACACACTTTTTCTTTCTCTCTCTCTCACACACTTGCACACACACCCACACGCGCTGTCTCACACGAGCTCTCTCACACACTCTCACTCATGCACACTTTCTCTGTCTGTCTGTCTCTCTCACTCTCACACTCTCACTCTCTATCATGCACACTTACTCTCTCTCTCTCTCTCACACACCCACACACTATCATGCACACTCTCTTTCTCTCCCACACATCCCCATACACTCTATCATGCACACACACTTTTTCTGTGTCTCTCTCTCTCTCTCACACACACACACGCACTCTCTCTCTCACACACCCACTGTCTTATACACACACACTGTCTTATACACACACACTGTCTTATACACACACACTGTCTTATACACAACACACTGTCTTATACACACACACTCGGGAAGTCCCAAAGACCTCATTTCAGAGTTACTGCTGTGCACCCGCGTATAAGACCATCAGTTAATTCCAGCAAGGTGCCAATTCCAATGTGACTTGGATGAACCAGAACGTGAAAAGCAGGGGTTTCCAGGGGATTTGAGGAAGGGTGTTTTCAACCAGAGGCTGGTGGGAATGTGAACGTGCACTGCCTATGAGGGTGGCTTTTAAAGGTACTGGGATAAGCTGTCGAAATGTCCTAACATCCAAGGCTGTGGGCAGGAAAGTGGAGCTGGTGTAGGTAGTGGTGTCTTTTTGGCAGTACAGGCTTTGATGGGCCAAAGGGTCTTGTGTGCTGGATGACTCTATGAACTTCTTTACCCTCATCAGACAGCCCAAGGCCTTTCACAGTAGCGTTGTCAAACAGAGTTTGACAATGACGTGTTTCTTTACACCCAGAGAGTGGGAGACGTATGGAATGCACTGCCGGGGGTAATGGTGGAGGCCAATTCGACCGGGGGCATTTAAGGGGCTTTCAGATAAGCCACATGACCGTGCAAGAAATGGAGGGATATGGACCAAGTCTGGATTAGTGGTGCTAGAAGAGCACAGCAGTTCAGGCAGCATCCGAGGAGCAGTAAAATCGACGTTTCGGGTGGACCGAGGGCAGGTGGAAGGGATCAGTTTAACTTGGCGTCATCTTCGGCAGCATCCATGCCTTTCAAGGCACAGCCACTGATGGGGGAAGCGATCTAATTTGGTCCTGGAGCCAGAATTGGAGGAATCTCACAGGGCTGTGGGGACGGATGAGATTCCAAACACTGGGAGGGGGTGAAGCCAGGCAAGGGTTTGATCTTGGGGGTGACTAAACTTTGAGAAGGAGCAGGTCAAGGCACGGGGCAGGGGGGTGACTGCAGTCAAGAGAGTCAGGTGTTCGACCTCACACGTACATGTCTGGGAATACTGTCCAGTCAAATCAGAACTCGGCGTTCCCGCTCGCTCCCTGCGGTCCTTAGCCTGGTCTTCCCCAAGACTCGCTCACTCAGCCGCCCGTTCTTCTGTTTGTATGGCAGAACCGAGAGGCTGAGAACCTCTACGCTGGGATCCAGAGTAATAACTACAACGTGCGCTCGGACTCACTGAAGGGACTGGCAGTCCTCTCCAAGGATATCACCTTTGCCCAGGAGTTCATCAGCAAAGATGGGATTGCTGTGCTGGTCCGCATTGTGGAGAATGGCCATGAGTGAGTAGGGAGCCCTCAGCTCCACCTAGAGGCGCTCTCGGTGCGCTGCAGGCCTCCGAACCAAAGAGCTCTTTGGTCAGTCACCTTGCTACCCGCTCCGCTGGGACTGACCAAACTGCTTTCCGCCCACTGGGGCTCCTTTTCAAGCTAGCGCCCCGTTTCAGTGTAACAGGCGTGGCTGCCAAACTGCACGCAGCAAGCACGGTGGCTCATTGGTTAGCACTGCTGCCTCACAGCTTCAAGGACCCGGGTTCGATTCCAGCCTCGGGCGTGTGTGTGTGTCTGTGTGTCTGTCTGTGTGTGTCTGTCTGTGTGTGTCTGTCTGTGTGTGTCTGTCTGTGTGTGTGTGTCTGTGTGTGTCTGTGTGTGTGTCTGTGTGTGTGTCTGTGTGTGTGTCTGTGTGTGTGTCTGTGTGTGTGTCTGTCTGTGTGTCTGTCTGTGTGTGTGTCTGTGTGTGTCTGTGTGTGTGTGTGTGTCTGTGTGTGTGTGTGTGTGTGTGTGTGTGTGTCTGTGTGTGAGTGGAGTTTGCACGTTCTCCCCGTGTCTGCATGGGTCTGCCCTGGGTGCTCCGGTTTCCTCCAACAGTCCAAAGACGTGCAGATGAGGTGGATTGGCCGTGGGAAGTTGCCCATAGTGTCCAGGGATGTGTCGGTTGGGTATACGGACGATGGGAAATGCAGGGTTACATGGATCGGATGGCAGGGTGGGTCTGGGTCTGGGTGGGATGCTGTTCAGAGGGTCAGTGTGAACCCAATGGGCCAAATGGCCTGTTTCCACACCTGAGGGGATTCTGTGTCCTACACAATGACAGCGGTTAAATGACATTAAGTTGTAATTGACGGTGAAGGGTTTTGGAGCTATTTCTTTGCAGAGTTGTGGAATATGCCAGTATGGAAAGAGACTGTGCCTAAAGGGATAGGCTGGGCTTAGTTGTCCCTGGAGCATCGGAGGCTGAGGGAGGACCTTATCGAGGGTTATAACATCATGGGGGGGGCATGGATCGGGTGAATATGTATCCTCATTGCCGTCTCTTTGACCCAGGCTATTCATCCTTGCCCTCACGGAGTTTGCACAGTCTGGTGGGAGCCCTAGTAACAGACTGTCTCTTGTGTGTTACAGCACCGGTGAGAGCTTGGCTTACGCCCTGAGTGCATTTATCGAGCTGATGGAACACGGAGTCGTTTCCTGGGAAACCCTCAACCATGTTTTCATCAAGAAGGTCAGTCATCACCTCTCCCTGAGACAGCACTGGCCAGCTGCACACTCCCCTCCCCCCCCCCCCCCCCCCCCTCCACTTCTGGAGGTCAATTCGACTGGGGGACATTTAAGGGGCTTTTAGATAAGTCACATGACCGTGCAGGGAATGGAGGGATATGGACCGAGAGCAGGCAGAAGAGATCAGTTTAACTTGGCGTCACCTTTGGCATAACATGGTCCTTATGCCATACTGTTCTATGGGCTACAAAGTACTTCGGGCAATATAAGGTCAGAGGACCATACGCTCAGTCCAGGAGAGAGGTAAACGCTGTAAGGAGGGGTGCTGATGGGTTAGCGCCTGTATTGGGCTTGCTTTCATTGCTTTTCCACTCCGTGGGATGTGGGCATCGCTGGCAAGGCCAGCTCTTGCTTCCAACGGCAAAAGTGAGGACTGAAGATGCTGGAGTTTAGATCAGAGTGGTGCTGGAAAAGCACAGCAGGTCAGGCGGCATCCGAGGGGCAGGAAAATCGACGTTTTGTGCAAAAGCCCTTCATCAGGAATAGAGGCAGGGAAGCCTCCAAGGTGGAGAGATAAATGGGGGGGGCTCTTTCTGCCTGTCCCTCGCTGCCCTTTGACCTGTGTGCTTTGCAAGGCCTGGGGCCTAGCTTCAGTGGGCAGGTCAGAGTTAAACACATTACTGTGTGCCTGAAGTCACATGGAAGATGTCTCTGAAGGACCTGAAGATACCAAATGGATTTTTACAACAATCGGTGATTGTATCACCTTAACTTAAACTACATTTCAATCCCAGATTTATTAATGTAGTTTAAAACTGCACCTTGGAGTGCAGGTTCATAGTTCCTTGAAAGTAGAGTCCCAGGTAGACAGGATAGTGAGGAAAGCATTTGGTATACTTACCTTTATTTCTCGTGCATTGAGTATAAGAGTTGAGAGGTCATGTTGCAGCTGTACGGGTCATAGGTTAGGCCACTTTCAAAATACTGCATTCAGTTCTGGTCTCAAACCAAGGATGGTTTAAAACTCAAAAGGGTGCAGAAAAGATTTACAAGGATATTGCCAGGGTGTTGGAGTGACAGGGAGGGGCTGAACAGGCTGGGGCTGTTTTCCCTGGAGCGTCGGAGGCTGAGGGGTGACCTTATAGAGGTTTATAAAATCATCGAGGGGCATGGAAAGGGTAAATAGACAAAGTATTTTCCCCAGGGTGGGGGGGGTCCAGAACCAGGGTCTGGCTTAAGGTGAGAGGGGTAAGATATAAAAGAGACCTAAGGGGTAACGTTTTCACACAGAGGGTGGTGTGTGTATGGAATGAGCTGCCAGAGGAAGTGGTGGAGGCTGGTACAATTACAACATTTGAAAGACATCTGGACGGGTATATGAATAGGAAGGGTTTAGAGGGATATGGGCCAAATGCTGGCAAATGGATCTAGATTAGGTTGGTATATCTGGTCAGCATGGGCGAGTTGGACTGAAGGGTCTGTTTCCGTGCTGTATGACTGTAAAATCCATGCCAGGATTTGAATCCCTGACCTCAGAGTTTTGGGCTCTGGATGACTGGTCCAGTGGCGTTACCAGTGCACCACCATCTCCCCTTATTAGGAAACTGTCATTGTGCCAGTGCTTGGTGAAACCACCAGGCAGCCACTACTGGCCATCCAGAGGGACCCCTGTACCCTATCCATATCCTTCTCATCCAAATCACCCCACCGATGGGGAGTGATACACCACGCTGTTACCCCAAGGCTCGCCCAGCAGGTCGGACGCCAGGACTTTGTCGGTGCTAAGTTGGCATTTGTGACTGTTCACTTTGGTGTGGACCTGCCTGCCCAGGGGATCATGCTCTACTTGACCAGGGTGAGCATCACTACCGTTCTGCCCCAGCATTCAGTTCTGGGTTTGATTACGTGAGCCTGGCAACTGATCAATGCTCACTGTGCTCGATTGATTAAGCTTGGGTGAGGACTCAGAGTAAAGAGAAAAGCTATTGGAGCTGGGGAAAGCATGAGATCAGGCGCTTTGTGATGGAAGAGAATATTAAAACTCATGTCAATTAACCGTTGCACACTTCTTTTAAAAAAAATGAGTGCTCCTCTGGCTGGCTCTGAGATAAAAACAAACTGGTGACAACACAACAGGCTGCTCTTTCCAACTTTTCCAGTAGAGGGAGTGAGTCAGCACAGTGTGACTGAATGAAGGGTTTATGCTGGAAACGTCAATTCTCCAGCTCCTCGGATGATGCCTGACCTGCTGTGCTTTTCCAGCACCACACTCTCGAATGGGACTGACTGAGGGTTGGCTGCATGTGGGCAGTATTGCAGTTTGTTACAGTCCAACTACACATTAATCCATCTCCTTGTAGTGGGAACATTGCAGGTTTGTGGAGAGATTAGCTGATTCTAAATAATGGGGACAGTGTAGAGGAACTTCACTCTGTATCTCACACTGTGCTGTTCCTGTCCTGGGAGTGTTTGATGGGGACAATGTAAGGGGAGCTTTACTCTGTATCTGATCCTGTGCTATAACTGTCCTGGGAGTATTTGATGGGGAAAGTGCAGAGGAGGCTTTACTCTGTATCTCTCACAGTGCTGTCCCTGTCCTGGGAGCATCTGATGGAGACTGTGTAGGAAGAGCTTTACTCTGTATCAAACCCCATCCTGTACCTGTCCTGGGAGTGTCTGATGGAGACTGTGTAGGAAGAGCTTTACTCTGTATCAAACCCCATCCTGTACCTGTCCTGGGAGTATCTGATGGGGACAGTGTAGGGGGAGCTTTATTCTGTATTTAACCCCGTGCAGTCCCTTTCCTGGGACTGTTTGATGGGGACAGCGTAGAGAGAGTTTTACATTGTACGTGACCCTTCCCAGGTCCCTGCACTGAAGATTGTTTGAGGGGGATGGTGTAGAGGGAGCTTCACTCTTTATATAACCCCATATTGTACCTGTCCTGAGAGTTTGATGGGGACACTGTAGAGGGAGCTTTACACTGTATCTTGCTAAGCTCTTGCAGCCCTGAGAGTGTTTGCTGCTAATACTTAGCCCTCAGTTTGGCATGTGTAGGAGCGTACCCCCGACCAGGGACAGAGGCTCAAGAGACAGGCAGGATTCAGGCAAATGGAGGACTTTTATTCAAGCAATGACTGATTAGTGCAGGGCGAGGGCCGTAGGATCTTCCCTGAAGCTAGCCTCGATGTGAAAATCCAATTGTTCTCTTAATCTACAGCTCAGATCGGAAAGGAGATCATTGACACACTCTGAATTTTGCAGTGAAATACAGCAGTTTTTATACATCTTGTGTTATAGTAGTCACACACAGCGTGGTCTCTTATTCTATACACCCAATCATCTGATACACCTAATCAATGATGGGCATTCTAATGGACAACTCCAGGTTCCCATGATCTCCTAGTGTTTAACAGACATTGTAATCGCCAAGCCTTGGGATCTTTCTATGCATCCTATTAATTAGCATTCCAAAGTTACTGGTTACACTCCTCCTGGTCTATCCCAGAGTTGCTTATCTCTAAGGACTGCTTGAATTCTGTTATTCATTGTATTCCATGTGCTATCTCTATCAAATTCTGTTATTCCTCTTATATTTTCCACTGTCCCAATTGCATCTATATAAAAAATTTACAAAAGACAGTTGGTTTGAACCAACTGCTATAAGATTCGTAAGAGTAATTTCTGTTATAAAGTTAATTATAAAGTGTGATGTTGCTACTACTTCTATGAGCACTGGGTGATTAATAAGTTGCGACCAATCTATTTTGTTTAGGGCATACCAGGCATCCTTTTAGAGGTAGGAGAAAGAGTTTCCTGAGATTAATTAACTTCCACCATCTATGTTTAAATGTTTTTCCCCCTAATGCTTCTATTATGCTTTGGTTATCCATGTTTCTATAATTATGTTGAAATCTATCTCTGTGATTATCTGAAGAATCTTTAACTAGAACCTGTTTCTTAATATTGTGAATAACTTCAAAGAAACCACCAATTCCTACAAGATCACTCTAGCTGTTGTTTTCACAGCTGCCTAATGAGTTAGGTTGGCTGGTTCATGGGCTGAGACTTACACCCCTTGTTCGAACTGGTGCTGTTCAGTTAATGAGACAGCAACCTTTCACAAATGAGGCTGGAATCAATCACTAGTTTATCCTTAGGAATCCTCTTATCAAACTGCCTCAGAATGGTTGCTTGTAGGCCCTCCCGTTTACCTTGGAGTGGCCCAGTTCAAAGGTACTATCGTGTTTCGCTTAAAGTTTAGAGCAGGCTGTTTATTTCTTGTCGGCCATTTTATGTCTTTCAAACCTGGGCCGCACTTACAGAAAGTGTTTGAGCCGCCGTTAAGATGTTTCGTGCCTTGATGAATGTAAGAGGTGTTAAAACAAAGCCATGTGCGTTGAACGGCCAGTCACGATTGTAATGAGATGCTCGCTTCCGTATTGACCTGTTTGCCTATCTCTCTGGCCTTAGATTGCAGGGTTTGTGAACAAATCTGCGATGGATGCATCGATCCAGCAACTATCCTTGGCAATTCTGGAGAGTATGGTACTGAGCAGCAGCTTCCTGTTCCAACTGGTGAAGAACGAGGTTCCTCTGGACAGACTTATCGCTCACCTGCAAGTGTAAGTTGCAGTAAGACCATATCTGGAGAGCTCCCGCTATGTCATGAGCCCAAATTCCATTTTTTGGAGCCTTTAACTGAACACAAAAAAAATTCTTAACCTATCTGGACCTGTTCGTGTAGGCCTGAGGTTTATTTCCCCAAAACTCCAGGACTTCTTTCCAAAAACATGGCCATGGGCCTACATGAAAATGGCTGCCAATCCCCAGAGAGGAAAGCAGTTTCTAAAACAAAACTCATACTTGGATAGAAACGTGCTAGTCCTCCATTTTGGATTGACACAATGAGTTGGATCAGTATTCATAAGTTTTACCATATTTTGTTTCCCTGCTGGGTAGCGTTGGACCAAGTATGATGCCCCAGTCCCTGAACTGGAATATCTGCAGCCATTAGCATTGTTCATGAGGTCAGGGATCATTAGATCGACTCACCAATTTATTGAATACATCTCCTAACATAGAACAATATAGCACAGAACAGGCCCTTCGGCCCACGATGTTGTGCCGAACATTTGTCCTAGCTTAAGCACCCATCCATGTACCTATCCAATTGCCGCTTAAAGGTCACCAAAGATTCTGACTCTACCACTCCCACAGGCAGCGCATTCCATGCCCCCACCACTCTCTGGGTAAAGAACCCACCCCTGACATCCCCCTTATACCTTCCACCCTTCACCTTAAATTTATGTCCCCTTGTAACACTCTGTTGTACCGGGGGAAAAAGTTTCTGACTGTCTACTCTATCTATTCCTCTGATCATCTTATAAACCTCTATCAAGTCACCCCTCATCCTTCGCCGTTCCAACGAGAAAAGGCCTAGCACTCTCAACCTATCCTCGTACGACCTATTCTCCATTCCAGGCAACATCCTGGTAAATCTTCTCTGCACCCTCTCCAAAGCTTCCACATCTTTCCTAAAGTGAGGCGACCAGAACTGCACACAGTACTCCAAATGTGGCCTAACCAAAGTCCTGTACAGTTGCAACATCACTTCACGACTCTTGAATTCAATCCCTCTGCTAATGAACGCTAATACACCATAGGCCTTCTTACAAGCTCTATCCATCTGAGTGGCAACTTTCAAAGATCTATGAACATAGACCCCAAGATCCCTTTGTTCCTCCACCTTACTAAGAACCCTACCGTTAACCCTGTATTCCGCATTCTTATTTGTCTTTCCAAAATGGACAACCTCACACTTGGCAGGGTTGAACTCCATCTGCCACTCCTCAGCCCAGCTCTGCATCATATCTAAGTCCCTTTGCAGCCGACAACAGCCCTCCTCACTATCCACAACTCCACCAATCTTCGTATCATCTGCAAATTTACTGACCCACCCTTCGACTCCCTCATCCAAGTCATTAATAAAACTTACGAACAGCAGAGGACCCAGAACTGATCCCTGCGGAACTCCACTTGTAACTGGGCTCCAGGCTGAATATTTACCATCTACCACTACTCTCTGACTTCGACCGGTTAGCCAGTTTTCTATCCAATTGGCCAAATTTCCCTCTATCCCATGCCTCCTGACTATCCGCATAAGCCTACCATGGGGAACCTTATCAAATGCCTTACTAAAATCCATGTATACTACATCCACTGCTCTACCCTCATCCACATGCTTGGTCACCTCCTCAAAGAATTCAATAAGACTTGTAAGGCAAGACCTACCCTTCACAAATCCGTGCTGGCTGTCCCTAATCAAGCAGTGTCTTTCCAGATACTCATAAATCCTATCCCTCATTACCCTTTCCATTACTTTACCTACCACCGAAGTAAGACTAACTGGCCTGTAATTCCCGGGGTTATCCCTATTTCCTTTTTTGAACAGGGGCACAACATTCGCCACTCTCCAGTCCCCTGGTACCATCTCCTCTTGTGAATTAAATAACATGACAGGATAGTCTGTTGGATACTGCCCTCACATTGTGTTCTCTTTAATTGTCCTTACTGCCCCTCTGTTTGGAGATTGGTTACAGTTTATTTCAATATCACTCTTACAGACTCATAGCCATAGAGACAGACAGAATAGAAACAGACCCTTCGGTCCAACCAGTCCATGCCAAACATATTCCCAAACTAAACTAGTCCCACCTGCCTGCTTCTGGCCCATGTTCCTCCAAACATTTCCTATTCATATACTTATACAAAATATCCTGTTCCTATTTCTCTGGGCCTTATTTAGTACGGCAGCTCAGAGGCTATGACTCTTTGTGAACCTCGCATTTATCTGAATTAAACTCCATCTGCCACTTCTCAGCCCATTGGCCCATCTGGTCCAGATCCTGTTGTAATCTGAGGTAACCCTCTTCGCTGTCCACTACACCTCCAATTTTGGTGTCATCTGCAAACTTACTAACTGTACCTCTTGTGCTCGCATCCAAGTCATTTATGTAAATGACAAAAAGTAGCGGGCCCAGCACCAATCCTTGTGGCACTCCACTGGTCACAGCCTCCAGTCTGAAAAACAACCCTCCACCACCATCCTCTGTCTCCTACCTTTGAACCAGTTCTGTATCCAAACGGCTAGCTCTCCCTGTATTCCACGTCGATTCTCCTGCTCCTTGGATGCTGCCTGACCTGCTTTTTCAGCACCACCCGCTCGACTCTGATCTCCAGCATCTGCAGTCCTCACTTTCTGCCTCTATTCCCTGTCAAGATGCTTCTTAAATGTTGCTATTGTATCTGCCTCCACCTCTGGCAGTGCATAGCAGGCACTTACTACCCTCTGTGTTTAAAAAAAATTGCCCCTCACATCTTCTTACAACTTATCCTCTTCTACCTTAAACCAATGACTCTAATAATTAACCTGACTCCCTTAGAGGTAGAAATATAGTCTGACTATCCACCCCATCCCTGCCACTTATAATATTGTGCATTTCTATCAGTTCAGCCCTCAGATTTCAACATTCAAGAGAAAACAAACCAAGTTTGACCTCATAACTAATACAGGTGGTGCTGTTGGAGTATCTGCCCTGTAGGGGGTGCTGTTGGGGTATTTGTTCTGTAGGGGGTGCTGTTGGAGTATCTGCCCTGTAGGGGGTGCTGTTGGGGTATTTGTTCTGTAGGTGGTGCTGTTGGGGTATCTGTCCTGTAGGGGGTGCTGTTGGGGTATCTGTCCTGTAGGTGGTGCTGTTGGGGTATCTGCTCTGTAGGGGGTGCTGTTGGGGTATTTGTTCTGTAGGGGGTGTTGTTGGGGTATCTGTCCTGTAGGGGGTGCTGTTGGGGTATTTGTCCTGTAGGGGGTGCTGTTGGGGTATCTGTCCTGTAGGTGGTGCTGTTGGGGTATCTGCCCTGTAGGGGGTGCTGTTGGGGTATCTGTCCTGTAGGGGGTGCTGTTGGGGTATCTGCTCTGTAGGGGGTGCTGTTGGGGTATTTGTTCTGTAGATGGTGCTGTTGGGGTATCTGTCCTGTAGGGGGTGCTGTTGGGGTATCTGTCCTGTAGGGGGTGCTGTTGGGGTATCTGTCCTGTAGGTGGTGCTGTTGGGGTATCTGTCCTGTAGAGGGTGCTGTTGGGGTATCTGTCCTGTAGGGGGTGCTGTTGGGGTATCTTCCTGTAGGGGGTGCTGTTGGGGTATCTGTCCTGTAGGTGGTGCTGTTGGGGTATCTGTCCTGTAGGTGGTGCTGTTGGGGTATCTGTCCTGTAGGAAGTGCTGTTGGGGTATCTGTCCTGTAGGTGGGGCTGTTGGGGTATTGGCCCTTTAGGAGGTGCTGTTGGGGTATCTGTCCTGTAGGTGGGGCTGGTGGGATATCTGCCCTGTAGGGGTGCTGGTGGGGTACATGCCCTGTAGGTGGGGCTGGTGGGGTATTTGCCCTGTTGTTGGGGCTGGTGGGGTATGCTCCCTGTAGGGGGTGCTGGTGGGGTATCTGCCCTGTAGGTGGGACGGGTGGTGTATGTACCCTGTAGGCATGGGCTGGTGTGGTATGTGTACTGTAGGTGGGGGCTGGTGGTATATCTGCCCTGTAGGTGGGGCTGGTGGGGTATCTGCCCTGTAGGAGGGGGCTGGTGGGGTATCTGCCCTGTAGGAGGGGGCTGGTGGGGTATCTGCCCTGTAGGAGGGGGCTGGTGGGGTATCTGCCCTGTAGGAGGGGGCTGGTGGGGTATCTGCCCTGTAGGTGGGGGCTGGTGGGGTATCTGCCCTGTAGGTGGGGCTGGTGTGGCATCTGCCCTGTAGGTGGGGCTGGTGTGGTATCTGCCCTGTAGGTGGGGCTGGTGGGGTATCTGCCCTGTAGGTGGGGCTGGTGGGGTATCTGCCCTGTAGGAGGGGGCTGGTGGTGTATCTGTCCTGTAGGTGGGGCTGGTGGGGTATCTGCCCTGTAGGAGGGGGCTGGTGGGGTATCTGCCCTGTAGGAGGGGGCTGGTGGGGTATCTGCCCTGTAGGAGAGGGCTGGTGGTGTATCTGCCCTGTAGGTGGGGCTGGTGGGGTATCTGCCCTGTAGGAGGGGGCTGGTGGTGTATCTGCCCTGTAGGAGGGGGCTGGTGGGGTATCTGCCCTGTAGGAGGGGGCTGGTGGGGTATCTGCCCTGTAGGAGGGGGCTGGTGGGGTATCTGCCCTGTAGGAGGGGGCTGGTGGTGTATCTGCCCTGTAGGAGGGGGCTGGTGGGGTATCTGCCCTGTAGGAGGGGGCTGGTGGGGTATTCCTGAAGAAGGGCCTGTGCCCGAAACGTCGAATCTCCTGTTCCCTGGATGCTGCCTGACCTGCTGTGCTGTTCCAGCAATAAAGTTTCAACTTTGATCTCCAGCATCTGCAGACCTCACTTTCTCCTGGTGGGGTATCTGCCCTGTAGGAGAGGGCTGGTGGTGTATCTGCCCTGTAGGAGGGGGCTGGTGGGGTATCTGCCCTGTAGGAGGGGGCTGGTGTGGTACCTGCCCTGTAGGAGGGGGCTGGTGGGGTATCTGCCCTGTAGGAGGGGGCTGGTGGTGTATCTGCCCTGTAGGAGAGGGCTGGTGGTGTATCTGCCCTGTAGGTGGGGGCTGGTGGGGTATCTGCCCTGTAGGAGGGGGCTGGTGGTGTATCTGCCCTGTAGGAGGGGGCTGGTGGTGTATCTGATCTTTCCGTGATTTCTCTCTCCCTCTGCAGGACAAACCAGATGATCCAAACGAAAGCGATGGCTCTGATCATCGCCCTGCTGCTGAGTTCGAAGGATGACGAGAGAAAGGTGAGACTTCACTCGCCTCGGCACGGTCGCTCGCTGTCTCTCTATCTGGGCATCATTTGTCACCAGTACAAAGGCAGAATACTGCTCACACTTCAGTGGAGACGAGATTGGCATGGAGCCCACGTGGGCAGCTGGCGTTGGCTGTCACTGCTAGGGGCCTGGGGTGAAAGCACGTCGACCGGGAGCAGGGAGACCTTTACTCTGGAACTCTGATTCAATCTGTGAAAGACTGTCAGAATCAGTGTGCGTTCGGTACTAACACAGACGAGTAGGTACAACCCTTCCTCAGCGCTGATCCATCTCTGCGCAGCAATTAATCCTTAAACTACTCAGTATCAACTGTATCTCCAATCCTCGCTGTCCTATCATGCAGCATTGGACAGTCCTGCCAGACACGGGAGGGGCCCATTGGCCTCTTGATCCTGATATGCCTTTCAATACAACAGGACTGATCCTTGACTCCACCACCACATTCCTGCCCATTCTCCATATCCTGACAGCGAGCAGAATTACTCTGACTGTGATGCCCCACATGGTCAGATAGCCTGCCAGTTCATACCAAGATAGTGGCCCCTGAGAGTTATCAGTGTCTGTGGATCTGTATCGCAGAGGGACAGAGAAATGTCCTGGAAGAGGAGGCTTTGGAACAGTTGAGCAGTATTAACTTGGGTATTTATAAATTATCCTTCCCACGTGTACTATAATTCTGTCAAACCACTCCTGTTCAGTCCCTGAAGCTGCCCAGGTATTGTCAAGTTGGAATGAAGGATCTGTTTCCAGCGCAATGACTCTCTGACCCACAGTGTTCTTTCTCTCCCTCAATTAGGAAATGATGGACTTCCTCAACAAGAGAAACCTCAGGCAGAACATTCAGAGGGTAAAGGAGACTTTCTTTCAGTATTCAAACCAGGGTGGGGAACTGGTCAGTCCCGTCCGAGAGTGGATGTGACTCAGTCAGTGCTGTCCGAGGGGGAGAGAGGGACCCATCAGCGCTGTCTGAGGGGGAGGGAGGGACCGGTCAGCGCTGTCCGAGGGTGTTTGTGACTCAGTCAGTCCTGTCCGAGGGGGAGGGAGGGACCGGTCAGCGCTGTCCGAGGGTGTTTGTGACTCAGTCAGTCCTGTCCGAGGGGGAGGGAGGGACCGGTCAGTCCTGTCCGAGGGGGAGGGAGGGACCGGTCAGTCCTGTCCGAGGGGGAGGAAGGGACCGGTCAGCACCATCCGAGGGGGAGAGAGGGACCGGTCAGCGCTGTCCGAGGGTGTATGTGACTCAGTCAGTGCTGTCCAAGGGGGAGGGAGGGACCGGTCAGCGCTGTTCGAGGGGGGAGAGAGGGACCGGTCAGCGCTGTCCGAGGGGGGAGGGAGGGACCGGTCAGCGCTGTCCGAGGGGGGAGAGAGGGACCGGTCAGCGCCGTCCGAGGGTGTATGTGACTCAGTCAGTGCTGTCCGAGGGGGAGGGAGGGACCGGTCAGCGCCGTCCGAGGGGGGAGGGAGAGAGAGGGCACCTGGTTTAAAGAAACATTAATACCACTGGGTTTCTTGGCAGTAGAAGCTGTCAGTATTGCTGTAGCGGATGGAGGGAACACTCCACATTCTTTCAGCAGCTTTCTCCAGGCTGTCTTTCTGCCACTGGGAAGATCCCCATGTCTGGTGGGGGGGCGGGGGGGGGGGGGGTAACTGTGAACCTCAAACCCCATCGATCACGCTGTGACGGCAGTCATGCCTGTGATGTTCTGATCATACGGTTTTACTAACGCTCTGATTTACTGTGTCGTGTTTATATTTCCTTGTAGAACATTATTCTGAGCTCTTCAGCAGTGAGGGACGAGATGGCTCACTACTTGTATGTTCTACAGTCCATTTCCCTTAACCTCCTCGAGCCCAGGACAAAGATTCCAATGGACCCTTATAACCAGGTACGTCTGGGGTTTCCAGGGACCGGCCAAGAGGAGTCTGAGCTGGACACCTCATGGTACGGGCAACCTACAAGGGGCAGGCCTGGTAATCACAGCCGTTCAGCCCATCAGATTGGTGGTGTTTGTAGTCCAGGTGAGGACCCTCTTCATTTAACCTGAAAGACATTTTGATGAAGTTGGTGGTCAGAGTTGGTCTTTTTAATTATGGCTTGGGCCTACTCAGAAGCAGCAACATCTTCTCCATGCCCTCTCCGTCAAGTGCCTGTATTATTTTCAATGTGCTTTAGAGCAGTACCTCATTTCGGGAGAGTTTGATGACATACCTTGTGTCCTTGAGATGAGCTGCCGCCTTGAACTGCTACACTCCTTGCAGAATCCCCATATTACCTTCAGGAAGGGATCTTTGATGGAGGCTGAGGTGGATCATCCACTCAGCACTTACAGTCATAGAGATGTTCAGCACAGAAACAGACCCTTCTGCCTAACTCGTCCATGCCAACCAGATATCCTAAACTGACCAATTCCCATTTGCCAGCACTTGGCCCAAATCCCTGGCTGAAGGTTGCTGCAAAGGCTTCATCCTTATCCTTTGCACTGGTGTTTCTGAACTCTTCCGTCACTGAGGATGGGGATATTTGTGGAGCCACCTCCTCCAGTGAGTTGTTTAACTATCCACCACCATTCACAGCTGGACATGGCAGGAGTGCAGAGCTTAGATCTGATCCGTTGGTTGTGGGATCCATTAGCTCTGTCTGTGACTTGTTGCTTATGCTGTTTGGGATACAGGTGGTCATGTTTGGTAGCTTCACCAGGTTGACCCCTCATACCTGGTCCTGCTCCTGGCATGCCCTCCTGCACTCTCCATTGAACCAGGGTTGATCCCATGGCTGGATGGTAATGGTTGAGTTGGGGACACACTGAGCCATGAGGTTACAGATTGTGCTGGAGTTCAACTCTGCTGCTGTTGGTGGCCCATAGCGATGGAAGGCCAGTCTTGAGTTGGTAGGTCTGTTTGAAGTCTATCCCATATAGCACGGGTGAAAGTGCCACACAACACAATGTGAAGGCGGGATTTTATCTCCACAAGGACTGTGCGGTGTTCGCTCTGACCGTTACTGTCATGGACAGATACATCTGCAGCCGACAGGTTGGTAAGGTGAGGTCGAGGATGTTTTTCCCTCTTGTTGGTTCCTTCACCAGCTGCCGCAGACCCAGTCTAACAGCAATGTCCTTTAGGACCAGACCAGCTCGGTCAGTAATGCTGCTGCCGAGCCACACTTGTTGATGGACATTGAAATCCCCCACCCAGGGTACGTTCAGCTCCCTTACCACCCTCTGTGCTTCCTCTAAGTGTTGTTCAACATGGAGGAGCACTGATTCCTCAGCCAAGGGAGGACGGTACATGGTAGTCAGCAGGAGGGTTCCTGGCCAATGTTTAACCTGAAGCCATGAGACTGCATGGGGTCCGGAGTCAATGTTGAGGACCCTCAGGGCAACTCCCTCCCACTGTGCTGTCACTCTCAGTGGCACAGAACATATCCAGGGATGGTGATGGTGGTGACTTGGGCGTTGGCTGTAAGATGTGATTCCGTGGCTGTGACCACATCAGTATATGAGTGGGCTTGGGCATAGTCTACTACAGGGCACAGGCATAATGAATCTTGCCAAGACTTGATCAAGCAGTGCACTACACATCACCCCGACTTGCTGCATTAAAACAAAACTAATTCTCCCTCAGGTTTCTTTTGCTGATGATCTGAAGTCTGTGTCCTCTGGTTACTGACTCTCCGACTTTAGAGCTTTCTGAAATAGCTTCTCCTCAACGAAACAAAAGCCCTTCATTTTAAAAACCACTCTTGGAACTTCCCTCAGCGTTGCCTGCTAAGGAGAATCGTTCTCTTTCCTCTGATTTCTCTCCGTGAAACTGAAATACCTCTTTGTTGATAATGTTTGAATGTTATCTCCTCTGCGCTTTCTCCAAGGCACTGACGACAGAGTTTTTAAAACCTCTGCCCCCCCAGACTACTGATCTTTTCTCTCCAGGACCCCTCATCGTTTTGTACATTTTGCTGCAACCTCCCCTCAGCCTCCTCTGTTCTGAAGAGGGCGACCGGGCCCTATCCAATCTTCTCTTAACATAGAACTGTTCCCTATGGCCCACGATCTTTTATCGAACATGATGTCAAATTAAACTAATTGCCTTCTACCTGCCCTTGGTCCGTGTCCCTCCATTCCTTGCACATTCACTTGCTTATCTAAAAGGCCCTTAAATACCCCCACTCCCGGCAGCATGTTGCAGACTCCGACCACGGTCTGTGCAAAAAAACTTGCCCCTGACATTTCCATTGACGCCCCCCCCCACCCCACACACAAGATATTCCTTCTTGCTAAACCTCTCCAGTCCACATCGCCGCCTTATAGCCCTCCTCTCAAAAGTGTCCGTTGTGACTGAGGTTAAGAATTGAAATGTAGCAAGTGAAGGTGTAATGTTGTTGTTGTGGTTCTGTTCGCCGAGCTGGGAATTTGTGTTGCAGACGTTTCGTCCCCTGTCTAGGTGACATCCTCAGTGCTTGGGAGCCTCCTGTGAAGCGCTTCTGTGATCTTTCCGCCAGCATTTATAAACCACTATAAATGCCGGAGGAAACATTACAGAAGCGCTTCACAGGAGGCTCCCAAGCACTGAGGATGTCACCAAGACAGGGGACGAAACGTCTGCAACACAAATTCCCAGCTCGGCGAACAGAACCACAACAACGAACACCCGAGCTACAAATCTTCACCCAAACTTTGAAGGTGTAATGTACCTTCAGCCTACCTTAATACATAACAGGAGAGCTGATATCTGGGCGGTGGTTTATAAAGGCTGAACATAGCTTGTTCCCTTTTCCGTTCTGTTCTGAAGGCCAAGGATCCAGCATGTTACCTCGCCTGACCAGCCAGCCTTGGTGATGTATGTACATGCATCTCCCCGCTCCTGCAGCCCCTTTAATAGTGAGTTATATATCTGTTTCTCTTCATCCATCCAGCAACACTGTGCCAGCTCACACAAATTACACGAAATGTACATTCACCTGAAGTCTATTAGAATTCATTTCACTCCATGTCAAAAGGTGAAATGATGCCACTCAAATCCATTCAGAGCGAACCGATCCTAATGTTGATTCCTGGAAATGTTCCTATCCTCTAAATCTCTGTATTCTGAAAGACAACTGTTCACCACTCCTCTACCTCGCAGCCAATCTCAACTCCACTCTGCCACTGTCCCTTTAATCCCATGAGCTCTAGTGGCCTCTCATGTTTCTGAGCCCACAGTCCTTCCGGTTGCTGTGCTCGGCCGGGCATTACCACTTGCTGGCTTCAAGGGGACGTGTCAATTCAACAGATTGATCCCAACGCAATTCGCACCCAGACAATGGAAGTCTCACTCGCAAGTGACTGGGGGCCCTGAGTGATCTGCCTTTGCAAAGCCTCATTGCAGATGGGGAATGCAGGAATACCTTTGGACCCAGTCACAGTGTGAGAGAGTGGAAGCTATCGTGAAAACGTTGGCAATTTTTAAGATTCTCTCGTGGGATGTTGGGAGGTGTCTCTGGCTTGGTCAGAATTTATTGCCGGTCCCTATTTACCCTGGAGAAGGTGGGGGTGAGCTGCCTTTTTGAACCGCTGCAGTCCACCTGCTGTGGGTTGACCCACATGCCCTGAGGGAGGAAACTCCAGGATTTTGACCCAGCAACACTGAAGGAACGGCGATATATTTCCAAGTCAAGATGGTGTGTGGCTTGGAGGGGAACTTGAAGGTGGTGGTGTTCCCATGTATCTTGTGGGGTTGGAAGGTGCTGTCTAAGGACCTTTGGTGAATTTCTGCAGTGCATCTTGTAGATGGTACACACTGCTGCTACTGAGCATCGGAGGTGGAGGGAGTGGATGCTTGTGGATGTGGTATCAAACTCTTTGAAGTTTACATCACACATAGACGGGGTGGTGAAGAAGGCTTTAGCCCACTTGCCTTCATTGCTCAGTTCTTTGAGTATTGGAGTTGGGAAGTCATGAGACCATCCATGGGAGAAAGCAAGCTAATGTTTCGAGTCAGCTGTGATGAAGAGTCATCTGGACTTGAACCGTTAGCTTGCTCTCGCTCTCCTTTGATGACCCACTGTGATGTCCAGCAGTTTTCATTTTCAGATCCCAGCATCTGCAGTACTTGGGCTCCTACGTTGGCTAGTCATGTTGCGGTTGTACAGGACATTGGTGAGGCCCCTTCTGGACTACTGGGTCTCCATGCTATGGAAAGGATATTATTAAGCTGGAGAGGGTTCAGAAGAGATTTCCCAGGACATTGCTGGGAGGGTAGGGAATGAGTCATCAGGAGAGGCTGGGTAGGCTGGGACCTGGAGGGTAGGAGGTTGGAAGGTGACCTTATAAGAGATTTATAAAATCATGAGGGGTGTAAATAGGGTTAATGACAGTTGTTTTTTCCCTAGTACGGGGCACTTCAAGACTAATGGGTATATTTTTTACGGTGAGAGGAGAGAGATTAAATTAATAGACATGAGGGGCAAATGTTTTACACAGAGTGGTTCATGTACGGTGGGACTAGTTTCATTTGGGATTATGTTTGGCATGGGCTGATTGGACCGAAGGGTCTGTTTCCGTGCCGTATGACCCAATGACTATGACTGTAACTGGTGCTCTGTAGATGCCAGATAGCCAATGTCTCAGAGGTGCTCAGAGTGACTTATTCAGCTCCGACCTGGAAGCTCGAGTGTTGGCCTGTGGTTCAGGGCTCTGCTGATGAAAAGTTAGGCCTGCACAGCCCACTATACCACCAGATCTAACTCTGGAGGAGTGTCTGGACAAGGGACAGTTGCATTTCGAGTTGTAGAGATGTGCAGCACCGAAACAGACTCTTCGGTCCAACTCGTCCATGCCGACCAGCTATCCCAACCTAATCTAGTCCCATTTGCCAGCACTTGGCCCATATCCCTCTATACTCTTCCCATTCACATGCCCACCCAGATGCCTTTTAATTGCTGTAATTGTATCAGCCTCCATCACTTCCTCTGGCAGCTCATTCCATACACGCACCACTCTTTCACACGGACAAGTGTGAAGTGATTGATTCGGTTGGGGGATAGCGAGTGGTACAACTCTAAAGGTGAATGCAGAGCCTAGGCACCTGCTCGAGGAATGGATGAGAGGGCACGGATTGTAACCTGATAGGCAAAAGAAGCAAGGGTGATGTGAGACAAACGCTTTTTCACTCGGTGAGTAGTTAAGAAAGGTGCTGTTTGGAAATATGATAGAGGCAGGTTCAGTTAAGGCACTCAAGATGCAGTTGGATAGAACTAATGATATGGAAAGAAAGCAGGAGATTGGCACTGGGGGGTGAAACCCATTTGAAGAGCCAGTACAGACACAGTGGACCGAATGGCCTCTTTCTGTGCTGTCTCAATTCTGTGATTCTCTACATAAATCATTGAAGGTGAGAGGGCAGGTTTTTGCTATAATGAAGCAGATAACATACTGAACATTACCACCAACGCTCAGTAGCAGCAGTGTGTGCTATCTACAAGATGCACTGCAGCAATTCACCAAAGATCCTCAGACAGCACCTTCCAAACCCACAACCACTTCCATCTAGAAGGACAAGCGCAGCAGATACTTGGGAACACCCCGACCTGCAAGATCTCCCCCCCACCCACCCCCAAGCCACTCACCACCCTGATTTGGAAATATACCACCGTTCCTTCACAGAATCCTGGAATTCCCTCCCTAATGGCATTGTGGGTCAACCCACAGCAGCGATTCGAGAAGGCAGCTCACCCCCACCTTCTCAGGGGCAAATAGGGACGGGCTATCAGTGCTGGTCCAGCCAGCGACACCCAAGTCCCACAAGTGAATAAAAGCAAAAACGTGGGTCACAGACTATAACAGTGATGAACCTATTAATATGGAAAACTGGTTTGGCCTCAACTGGGCAGGGTTGAGTCCAGTTCCGGGCAATAAAATCTGGGAAGGATGTTGAAGGCATCAGAGAGGGCGAGGCCAGAAATGAGGAACTTCAGCTCTGTTGATGGATTGGTCAAGTTGGGACTGATCTTCTTGGAGGAGAGAAGGTTCAGGTCTTCATGAAGCGTCCAACTAGAATCGACAAAGAGAAACTGTTTCCATTGATCGGGAATGAGAGGATTCCGGTTTCAGGGAAGTGACAAACAAGCAATGGTGGCCTGAGGGAAAAACTTCTCTCAAGCCAAGTTTTTAGGATCTGGGATACAGAGCATCAGTGTGCGTTAGAGCCAGGGTATATGGAGAGGAATTGGATCGCAACCTCGAAGAGTGAACGTTTTCAGGGCAATGGGGGAAGAGCAGGTGAGTGGCACCAGCCAACACAGTACCTAACATAATGGGCCGAATGGTGTCCTTTTGCGCTGTACCTGTTTTGTGATTCGAGCCTTGCACTGAGTCAGCACACCGTCACCTCAGGGACGATTAGATTAGATTACTTACAGTATGGAAACAGGCCCTTCGGCCCAACAAGTCCACACCGACCCGCCGAAGTGCAACCCACGCAGACCCATTCCCTTCACTTAACACTACGGGCAATTTAGCATGGCCAATTCACCTAACCTGCACATCTTTAGACTGTGGGAGGAAACCGGAGCACCCGGAGGAAACCCACGCAGACACGGGGAGAATGTGCAAACTCCATATAGTCAGTCGACTGAGGAGGGAATTGAACCCGGGTCTCTGGCGCTGTGAGGCAGCAGTGCTAACCACAGTGCCACCCACAAATATATTTAATTTTGTCGTAGCCCGCACTCTGTCTCGGAATCAGGGTTCTGTGTGTTACTGAGGAGGCGCTGTGGCAGAATTATTTCTCATTGTTCGCTTGAACACAGACAATCCAATTAACAGAGGAGCAGGGACAATTTCCTTGTGACCCCTCCTCCCAACACTTAAAGCAGGTAGTTTGTCTCTGTTACTGTTTCCTTGGGTTTTGCTCTGCACAGTTACCCATTACCTTCCCAATGAGTGTATTTCTAATGTAATATGCCTGAGGGTGGGGAACGTTGCTGTAGAAATGCAAGTTCTTTCTTTGGATTTGACCCAAGCGCTTTGTGGGGTGGGTGAAGAGAATAATTATTTCTGCAATCCAGCGCTGCCCCCTGCTGTGTGAGGTGAGGACGCAGGTGGACTCACTGTAATTCCCCGCCCTTGGCTTACAATAAGCAGCCAGTGTTCCTTGTCCAAGGCAGACAGGCAGGAGGCTGGAAGAACACAGCAAGCCAGGCAGCAACAGGAGGGGGAGAAGTCAACGTTTCAGGTGGAACCCTTCTTCAGGACTTTGCTGGGGCATTTGTATCCTAGCAAGACCCGGTCCATTCGGCAGGGGGATGTGATAAGGCCAGGGGTAAGAGGGATACAGTTTGCCAAGAGTGGGACAAAACCTTGAATGTCTAAATCACATCCTGTCCAGCCGAATGCAGTCCTCACACCAACTCGCACTCCCACAATTTGCCTCTCCAAATAAATCCGAGACTTGTGCCAGTCTGTGAAGTAATTGGGCTCAGGCTGTCAACTCCTGTTGCTGTGTCCTTTCAACTCTCTGAGGAGATTCCTTGACACTACCCGATTCAGACAGCTCACCCTGGATCTGATCCCAAATCCCATTCAAACAGTTTATTCTTACAATTATTGCAATTCATTCTAAACTACTTACTTTGAAAATGACATCCTGATTTAACTCTCCGTGAATCCTTTGAAGGATTAATAACCCTGAGCACTTTCCTCAGCAATATTCAATGTCTTTACTGCCAGTAGTGGGTCAGGTAGCTCATCTGGCTGGTTTGTAATACAGGACGATGCCAAAAGTGAGTTCAATTCCTGTACAGGCTGAGGTTACTGTGAAGAACGCTCCTTCTCCATCACCACCAATATGGCGACTTTACTGCCAATGACAGTTCATTAATAGTTGGCTCTTGATTCTGCACGAATGGATTCCTCTACCAATGGTCATTATGCTAACCACTAAAACCTAATCCCTCACCTGTGATGGTGTTCGCCTTTCGATTCTCAGTACGAGCATTTTTCACACAGACACTAAAAGACCATAAGGCATGGGAGCAGGCGTAGGCCATTCAGCCCATCCGCCATTCAGTGAGATCATGGCTGCTCTGCTTCTCGACTCCCCTTTCCTGCCTTTTGCCTTGTTTCCCTGACTGATTTAAAAATACGTATACCTCAGCCTCCGATATACCGAGTAACCCAGCCTTGCCCTCTGCAGTCAGATATTCCATGGTTCCGCCACTCTCTGAGAGAGGTCATTCCTTCTCATCTTTATCTTCAATGTGTGGCCCCTTATTCTGAGATGGTCCTGAGCTCTCCCACAACGGGGGAAACAACCTCTCCACAACTACCCAGTCAAGTTCCCTAAGAATAGGCACAACCTATTTGGCCTCTCCTCTTAAGTCAGTCCTTCCATAACCAGTATCGGCCTACTGGACTGGCTCCGATGCCAGTGAAAAACCAAGGTGAAAGCCATGTTTTCCACCCCCAAGACCAGCCCACAGTGAACATGGTCACCATGATATCCAGTCTCTCACCCACTGGTGCTAACATTACTAACCAACCAAATTCTTTATGGAGCCATGCTTCACCTCCATTTGCTTCCTCGTTTGACTCTTTATTTTTTCCCCTTTCAGGAGCAGAGGGATATGATCCACCGGCTACGTCAAGCAGCCTTTGAGTCTGATGCTGATGCCTCTGCTGGCAACTTTAACACAGACCGGCGAAAATCTTTGTGCGCCAGGGAATTCAAGAAGCTTGGTTTCTCCGTGAGTCAGAGCATCCCTTTTCTGTTTTGAGGGGAGACATGTTGTGAGCAGTGTATCAGAGCAGCTGCATATGCACATATCCGCAAGGCTTAGAGGGAACATTGCCCTCAAACATAGGGTGATGTGGTATATGGGGTTGATACCACAGCTAGTGTAGTAAGATCTGAGTGCTACATGTTAGCCCCTTGTACACATAGCACAAAGGTCAGGTTTTCATTGAGCCAGATATCTAGAAGTTTATCAGCCACACTAACTACTTATACAGCTATTATATCACAGACTTGCTTATCTTCTGGGTTCTCTGCTCACTGATGGTACTAAATATTACATACATGTAACTGACGGCTGATTACACGTCCGTGACTGTTGCAGGGGTGACACAATGGCTCAGTGGTTAGCACTGCTGCCTCACAACACCAGGGACCCAGGTTCAATTCCAGCCTCGGGAGACTGTCTGTCTGTGTGGAGTTTGCACATTCTACTGGTTTGGTCTTCTGTACGAGGGTCTATATAGCCACCTTGATGTAACATTGACCAAGCTCTCTGAAGCTGGTACAGGTTAGGCAGCCTTGTGCGATTTACTGTGTTTGAGTTTCAAAGTTTCCCACTAAAATTTTCGAGACCACCGTAGGGTCCTTGGCAAGACACCAAGCCCCCCTGTTTAATGACATTCTCAGCTATGGTGTTCTCCGTATTGTTCAATTTCTCATGACTGACGCTAGTTGGAATGTGTTACTTTTTAAAAAATGATTCCCTTTCATCAGTTTTGTCATCCGTACCTTTTCATGCTCCTGGAGATGTACAGCACGGAAACAGACCCTTCGGTCCAACCTGTCCATGCCGACCAGATATTCCAACCCAATCTAGTCCTACCTGCCAGCACTCGGCCCATATCCCATATCCCTCCAAACCCTTCTTATTCATATGCCCATCCAGATGCCTTTTAAATGTTGCAATTGTACCAGCCTCCACCACATCCTCTGGCAGCGCATTCCATATACATACCACCCTCTGCGTGAAAAATTTGCCCCTTAGGTCCCTTTTAAATCTTTCCCCTCTCACCCTAAACCTATGCCCTCTAGTTCTGGCTCCCTCACCCCAGAGAAAAGACTTTGTCTATTTACCCTATCCATGCCCCTCCTGATTTTATAAACTTCTATAAGGTGTTTCCCCCCCCCCCCACCTCAGCCTCCGACGCTCCAGGGAAAACAGCCCCAGCCCGTTCAGTCTCTCCCTACAGCTCAGATCCTCCAACTCTGGTAACATTCTTGTAAATCTTTTCTGAATCCTTTCAAGTTTCACAACATTCTTCCGATAGGAGCCATTCCAATGGCCGCGCTGTCTCCCATTGAGTGTGCCCGGGCAAGCCCATTCTCAACCTCTCCAGAATATTGGGTAGGATGAATACTCAATCAGTCAACTCAACATTATGGAAGGCGGGTGGTTTGATGAGTCAGAATGGCCTGTCTCAATCCATCTTGGATCCTAAGAATGGCTGTATTGCCCCATTTGGCATCTCTCCATGGACTATATCCACTTAACCCACTGTTCGAGATTGAGGCCATATTTAAAGTTTTCGACCCATAGTATACCCTTCCTCATTATTTCTTGCTTTTACTCATTCTTTGTAAATGGCAATAGATGCCAACTCTGGCATCTATTGCCCATCCCTGGTTTAGATACACTTGAGTGGCTTCCATCCAATTGGTATTGGACTGGCCAGTTTCCCCTAAGAGGCATTAGGAACCCCTTGAGAAACGATGACTTTTCTCCTGCTCCCGGTTTTTACTCCAACACAATTCAGCTTCCCAGCCTGACAGAGCAGGGGCTGAGTTTGAGTTCATCTGGGGCTAGTCCTCATCCAATGACATAACCCGTGACACTTATTGATCCAGAAGTTGCAATGTTATAGATTTCCCCCTCCAGCCACAATCACTCATCCCAGCTTGGCCAGAGTTGGCTGATTAAAGGTCAGTTACAGAGTCCATACAGCACGTAAACAGACCCTTCGGTCCAACCAGTCCATGCTGACCATAATCCCAAACTAAACTATTCATGTACTTATCCAAATGTTGTTTTCTAAACCCCTTCCTCTGGAAGTTCATACTGCTCTGTGTTTTAAAAAAAAAGAAATTGTCCCTCACGTCCTCTTTAAATCTTTCTCCGCTCACCTTAACCCTATGACCCCAGTTGTGAAATCTCCCACTCTAGAGAAAAAACACCCGCCATTCACATTATCCATGCCCCTCGTTGGTTTGTAAACCTCTACAAGGTCACTCCTATGTTCCAGTTAAAGAAGTCCCAGCTTATCCTTACAACTCAAGCCCTCCATTCCTGCCAACGTCCGGGTAAATCTCTGATGAATCCCCTCCAGCTTAATAATATCCCTCCTGTAACAGGGCGACTGGAACTGGACACAGTGCTCCAGAAGGGACCACACCAATGTCCAGTTCATCTCATCCTTTCTGAAAAAGGAGTCTATTTTAAGATGTCACGTCATTGTTTGTTTCTAACTTGTTACGGGATTGTGGTTGCCTCCTGTAAGGCCACTGTTTATTGTCCGAACGTCAGGCATCCTTGAGTGGTTGTCAGTGATCCAGTCTGTGACACTGCTACAGCCTGGATGGTGAATGTAGACCGACCATGCTGATGGGTAGCTCATTCAGTGAGGAAGAGACAGCAATGTCGTCCCAGGTCAGGACGCTGATCACTTGCATATGCTGCCCTTGTCCTTCTCGGCTGGTTCAGTTAATGATTAACCCCAGGGGCACCAGTGGTGGGAGATTGATGTTGGTACCACCACTGAGTGTCAGAGAGTTGGTTAAACTCTGTACTGTTTAAGTATTTTGCGTTTGTATGCCAGAAATATTAGCTAAGCCTGGATATTGTCCAGGTTTTACTGAATATGGGTGTGACTGCTTCAGTATCGGAGGAGTCACAAATGGTGCTCAAGACTGTGCAATCATCAGCGAGCATCCCCACTTCTGACCTAATGATGGAGGGAAGATCATTGATGAAGCAGCTGAAGATGGTTGGGCCTGAGGAGTTCCTGCAGAGATGTCCTGTGACTGAGATGACTGACCTCCAATAATGGCAAGAAAGACCCCCTCCATGAAGGGCTTTTGCCCGAAACGTCGATTTTCCTGCCCCTCGGATGCTGCCTGACCTGCTGTGATTTTCCAGCACCACTCTAATCTTGACTCTAGTCTCCAGCATCTGCAGTCCTCACTTCCTCCCTCCAATAATGGCAGCCATCTTCCTGTGTGCTGGTATGACTCCAACCAGTGGAGAGTTTGCCCCCCGATACCCACTGATTCCAGTTTTGCCAGGGCTCCTTGATGCCACACTCGGTCGAATGCAGCCTTGATGTCCCTCTCCCCTCCCCTCTGGGATTCAGCTCTTCTGTCCATGTTTGAACCCAAGGCTGTAATGAGGTCAGGAGCTGTGTGGCCCTGGGGGAACCCAAACTGGGCGTCACTGAGCAGGTTAACGCTGAGCGGGTGCTGCTTGATAGCCCTGTTGGTGACCCCTTCCATCCCTTTATCATCGAGAGTAGGTTAAAACAAGGACTGCAGATGCTGGAAACCAGAGTCTGATTAGAGTCTGATCATCGAGAGTTGACGGATGGGGCAGCAATTAACCAGATTAAATTTTCCCAGGTTTTGTGGGTAGGACAACTTTTGACATTGTTGAGAAGGTGCCAGTGTTGTTGAAACATGTGGACAGGATAAGTAGGCGTTGCAGCAGCCCATGAGACCCATCAAGCCTGCTCCTTCATTCAATACAATTGCGGCTGATCTTCGGTTCCAACTCCACTTCCACAACTATTGCCCTTATCCCGTGACTCAACTAACATCCAAAATACCTGCTCACCTGAATTTTGAATGTATGTAACAGTGGAGGTGCTCTGAGTGGAGAATTCAAAGGAGTGAAAACCCTTTCCTCGTCTCTGTGCTAAATGACTGGTCCTTTATTTTGAAACTCTGGCCACTTGTTGTCATCAGGGCAACAATGTTTTGATTTACCACGTTAGCATCCTCAGAGCTTTAGTGAGATCTAATGCTTCTGAACGCCAGTGAATTTACTCCGCGTGGGAACATCCCTGGGACCATTTCAATAAACCATACCACATCCAATACAGGCACACTCTTTATTAAATATAAGACTAAAACTGGAGAAAGATACAAGTTTGTGTCAAGTGCATTGGACAGGGGACATGGGTAACTTCAGAGGACCTTTAACCCGGTGCATCACTGGAAGGATGGAAAATCACAAAGGACATTATTAATAGTTCACTTCCTCCTCTCTTTCAAATCTGCCATCATTGCCCCTCTCCTCAATAAAGCATTGCTTTGACCCCCCTCTGTCTTTGCAAACTTGTGCTCCAGCACCAGGCTCCCTTCAGAACATTGAACAGCACAGTCCAGGAACAGGCCCTTTAGCCCACCATGTTGTGCCGAACATGATGCCAAATTAAACTAATCCCTTCTGCCTGCCCTTGGTCTATATCTCTCCATTCCTGGAATAGCCAAGTGCTTATCTAAAAGTCCCTTTTGCGCCCCTATCATATCTGCCTCCTCCCCCACCCCTGGCAGTGCATTCCAGACTCCTCCCACTCTCTGTGTAACAGAAACCTCCTCCTCATATCTTCTTTGAACTTCCCCCTCTCACCCTATCATTTTATAGACGTCTATCAAGTCTTCTCTCAGCCTCTGCTGCTCCAGAGAAAACAACCCGAGTTTTTCCAGCCTCTCCTTGTAGCTCATACCCTCTAATCCAGGCAGCATCCTGGTAAACCTCTTCTGCGCCCTCTCCAAAGCCTCCACATCCTTCCTGTAATGTGGTGACCAGAATTGATCACAGTTCTTTAAGGAGGGGGGGGGGGGGCTAACCCAAGTCCTAGAAAGCTGCAACATGTCATCCTGACTCTAATACTTGGTTCCCCAACCAGTAAAGCAGTGCCATATGCCGCCTTTACCACCCTATCTATTTGTGTGACCACACCATCCTCCTCAACATCTCCCCAGTGTTGACTCACTTGTTCCGCTCCCAGCCAATGGCTCCTATTCCTGTTCCCACACTCTTACCTCTGCATTTACCTACTTGCTGCCCATTGATGTCATCACCCCAAAATACAGCGCCAATTTGCAGTGTGCAATTGTAAAAAAAAAAAAGTTTCAAAAATGGTAAAAAAGCAAAAAATATGCAGACAAAATCCATCTCTACCTCCTCACCACCAGTTGTCTCCTGAACCCTCCATTGTTTGATCTGAGGTACCAAAGTGGACGAAACCTCCTCCATCTGAATGTTACAAAGACACTGTCTTTGGTCCCAGCCACAGCTTTCACCACCCTCTGGCTGAAGAAATTCCTCCTCAGCTCAGTTCTGAAGGGGCGCCCCATCACTCTGAGGCTGTGCCCTCAGCTCCTAATCTCTCCCACTGGTGGAAACATCATCTCCGCGTCCACTCTGTCCTGGCCTCTCAATATTCTAAAAGTTTCAGTCAGATCCACTCCTTATCCTTCTAGACTCCATTGAGTACAGGCCCAGAGTGCTTAACTGTTATACATGACAGGCCCTTCATCCTGGGGATCATTCTTGTAAACCTTATTTGGACCAGCTCTTTCCTTGGATACGGGGCCCAAACCTGCTCACAATATTCCAAACGCTGTCCAACCAGAGACTTACGCAGCCTCGGCCATGTACTCTAGCCCCTTTGAAATGAACGCTAACATTACCTTCCTAACTGCCAACCAAACGTTCGTGTTAAGGGAATCCTGAACTAGGACGCTCAAGTCTTTAGATTTCCTAACCTTCCCCCATTTAGGAAATAGCTTACGCCTCTATTCTTCCAGCCAAAGTGTATTACCTCACACTTTCCCACATTGTTCTCCATCTGCTGCTTCCTTGCCCGCTCCCCTAGCTTTTCCGAGTCCTTCTGCAGAATCCTCAACACTTCCTGCCCCTCCATCGATCTATTTGTCATCCCTAAACACGTTGTCCTTCCCTCCTGCAGAACAGTGCCAATCCCTCCTTGGACTTCAGTCGGACACCTCCTGGCCTGCTACCTCTGGATAACATGACTTACTTTGCCGCACACCACGCTGATGCCTATAACCGGGTAAGTTGGCACTTTCCTCTCCCTGTGTTCCGTCAGAAACCAGCGGTTGGCATTGCATGACCATTTGGCTTGCGTTGCTGGCACTTGTGTGGGACCCTTGACCTTGAAATGTAAGAGGCCGAGTCAGAGGTGATTAATGCCGTGGGGAAGCGAGGGTTATTGATGTGAACTATAAACGAATAGTGTAGGTGAGTTGGGGTGGGGTGGTGGTGGTGGTAACTGAACTCTGTGACATTCTTCCATCCATGTTGTAGTTGGAGAGTGATGGTGGAGCGTCCAATGTCTTGCCATCACCAGGGCTCTGTCCCATTCTGACCAGCTCCTATTGCTGTCCATTGGAAGGGTTGATATTCAACCTGTGTTGCTGTGTTATCAATACATCTTGCCTGAGCGTCAGGTTCTCACCTGGTGTTTGAGGCCAGTGCTCCTGCCTCCTGGCAAGAATACCACCCAGTGTGTGGCACACCCCTCTGTTGGCATCGTACTCAGTGCAGTTCTCCAACTCTCCTTTCTCTCTTGGAGCTCAGCCAAAGGAGCAGAGCCCATTCCCACCTTGGTTAGGGGTTGGTAGCTATTAGCTGTTATCGCACTACCAGAGTAGATGCTGTAATTGGCTCCAACAATCATAGTCACTTACTCTTCATGACCATCCAATGAGTTGGTATGTATGACTAAGTGTGTGTGAGTTTGTCTCTCTGTGCGGGTGTGTGTGTGTGTGCATATGTAAGTGTGAGTATGTGTGTGCGGCATGTGTAGGTGTGAGTCTGTGTGCATGTGTGTATGTAAGTGAGAGTCTCTGTGTGTGTGCCTATGTAAGTGTGAGTCTGTCTGTGCGTGCGTTTGTGTGAGTCTGTGTGCGTGCGTGTGTATGTACGTGTGAGTCTGTGTGTGTGCGCGTCTGTAAGTGAGTCTGTGTGTATATGTGTATGTAAGAGTGTGTGTGCATGTGAGAGTCTGTGTGCGGCATGCCTATATAAGTGTGTGGGTCTGTGTGCATGTGCGTATGTGAGTGTGAGCCTGTGTGTGTGCATGTGTGCGTGCATGTATTTATGTGATTGAGACTGTGTTCATATGTACGTCTGAGTGTGTGTGCGAGCGCGCATATGAAAGTCTGAGTGTGTGGGTGTGTAAGAGTGTGTGCAAGCGAGAGTGTAGCTCTGTGTGTGAGTGAATCTATGTGTATAAGTATATGTCCGAGTCAGTGTGTGTACTCTGTGTGGATGTGTGGGGGCGTGTATTGTGAAAGATTGTCAATTCTGTGTGGGGGGGGTGTGTGAATGAGTGTGGATTCTGTGAGGGTGGGTGTGTGAGTGAGTGTGGATTCTGTGTTGGGGTGTGTGTGAGTGAGTGTGGGTTCTGTGTGGGGGGGGTGAGTGAGTGTGGGTTCTGTGTGTGTGTGAGTGAGTGTGGATTCTGTGTTGGGGTGTGTGTGAGTGAGTGTGGGTTCTGTGTGTGTGAGTGAGTGTGGATTCTGTGTGTGTGGGTATGAGTGTGGGTTCTGTGTGGGTGTGTGAGAGTGAGTGTGCAATCTGTGTGGGTGTGTATGAGTTAGTGTGGATTCTCTTTGGGGGGTGTGTGAGTGTGGGTTCTATGTGTGTGTGGGTGTGTGTGAGTGTGGGTTCTATGTGTGTGTGGGTGTGTGTGAGTGTGGGTTCTATGTGTGTGTGGGTGTGTGTGAGTGTGGGTTCTATGTGTGTGTGGGTGTGTGTGAGAGTGGATTCTGTGTGGGTGGGGGTGAGTGAGTGTGGGTTCTGTGTGGGTGGGTGTGAGTGAGTATGGGTTCTGTGTGGGTGGGTGTGTGAGTGAGTGTGGGTTCTGTGGGGGGGGTGTGAGTGAGTGAGTGTGGGTTCTGTGGGGGGGGGTGTGAGTGAGTGTGGATTCTGTGAGGGTGGGGGTGTGAGTGAGTGTGGGTTCTGTGGGGGGTGTGAGTGAGTGTGGGTTCTGGGTGGGTGTGTGTGAGTGAGTGTGGGTTCTGTGAGGGTGGGTGTGTGTGAGTGAGTGTGGGTTCTGTGAGGGTGGGGGTGTGAGTGAGTGTGGGTTCTGTGCGGGGGGTGAGTGAGTGTGGGTTCTGTGTGGGTGGGTGTGTGAGTGAGTGTGGATTCTGTGTTGGGGTGAGTGTGGGTTCTGTGTGTGTGGGTGTGTGAGTGAGTGTGGATTCTGTGTTGGGGGTGTGTGTGTGTGTGGATTCTGTGTGTGGGTGTGTGTGAGTGAGTGTGCATTCTGTGTGGGTGTGTGTGAGTGAGTGTGGATTCTGTTTGGGGGGTGTGTGAGTGTGGGTTCTGAGAGTGTGGGTGTGTGTGAGTGAGTGTGGGTTCTGTGTGGGGGGGGTGTGAGTGAGTGTGGGTTCTGTGTGTGGGGGTTGTGTGAGTGAGTGTGGGTTCTGTGAGGGTGGGGGTGTGAGTGAATGTGGGTTCAGTTTGGGGGGGTGTGTGAGTGAGTGTGGATTCTGTGTGGGGGGTGTGTGTGAGTGAGTGTGGATTCTGTGTGGGGGGGGTGTGAGTGAGTGTTCTGTGTGGGGGTTTAGTGAGTGAGTGTGGGTTCTGTGTGGGTGGGTGTGTGAGTGAGTGTGGATTCTGTGGAGGGTGTGTGAGTGAGTGTGGGTTCAGTGTGGGGGAGGTGTGAGTGAGTGTTCTGTGTGGGGGTTTAGTGAGTGAGTGTGGGTTCTGTGTGGGTGGGTGTGTGAGTGAGTGTGGATTATGTGGGGTGTGTGTGAGTGAGTGTGGGTTCTGTGTGAGGGGGTGTGTGTGAGTGTGGGTTCTGTGTGCGTGGGGGTGTGAGTGAGTGTGGATTCTGTGTGGGGGGGTGAGTGAGTGTGGATTCTGTGTGGGGGGGTGAGTGAGTGTGGATTCTGTGTGGGTGTGTGAGTGAGTGTGGGATCTGTGTGTGGAGGGGTGTGAGTGAGTGTGGGTTCTGTGGAGGGTGTGTGAGTGAGTGTGGATTCTGTGTGTGGGGGTGTGAGTGAGTGTGGATTCTGTGTGGGGGTGTGAGTGAGTGTGGATTCTGTGTGGGGGGGTGAGTGAGTGTGGATTCTGTGTGGGGGGGTGAGTGAGTGTGGATTCTGTGTGGGTGTGTGAGTGAGTGTGGGTTCTCTGTGTGGGGGGGTGTGAGTGAGTGTGGGTTCTGTGTGTGGGGGTGTGTGAGTGAGTGTTGATTCTGTGTGTGGGGGTGTGAGTGAGTGTGGGTTCTCTGTGTGTTGGTGTGTGAGTGAGTGTGGTTTCTGTTTGTGGGGGTGTGTGAGTGTGGGTTCTGTGTGGGTGTGTGAGAGTGTGGATTCTGTATGTGGGGGTGTGTGAGTGAGTGTGGATTCTGTAAGGGGGGTGTGAGTGAGTGTGGGTTCTGTGTGAGGGGGTGTGTGTGAGAGTGTGGGTTCGGTGTGTGTGAGTGTGTGTTCCGTGTGGGGGTATGTATGTGAGTGAGTGTGGATTCTGTGTGGGGGGGGTGTGAGTGAGTGTGGATTCTGTGTGGGTGGGTGTGTGTGAGTATGGGTTCCGTGTGGGTGGGTGTGTGTGGGGGGGGTGAGTGAGTGTGGATTCTGTGTGGGGGGGTGTGAGTGTGTATTCTGTGTGGGGGTGTGAAGGTGAGTGTGGGTTCTGTGTGGGTGTGTGAGAGTGTGGATTTTGTGTGAGTGGGTGTTAGTGAGTGTGGATTCTGTGTGTGCGTGGGTGTGAGTGAGTGTAGATTCTTGTGGGGAGTGTGTGTGTGTAGATTCTGTGTGGGTGCGTGTGAGTGAGTGTGGATTCTGTGTGTGTGTGAGTGAGTGTGGATTCTGTGTGGGTGTGTGTGTGAAAGAGTGTGGATTCTGTGTGGGTGGGTGTGTGAGTGTGGGTTCTGTGTGGGTGTGTGCGTGAGAGTGTAAATACTGTGCGGGTGGGTATGTGAGTGAGTGTGGATTCTGTGCGGGGGCGTGTGTCTGAGTGAGTGTGGGTTCTGTGTGGGTGGGTGCGTGTGAGTGTGAATTTGGTGTGAGTGAGTGTGGATTCTGTGTGGGTGTGTGTGAGGGTATGGATTCTGTGAGTGTGGGTTCTGTGTGGTCCACACAGAACCCACATTCACTCACACACACCCACTCACACACAACCCACACTCACACACACCCCCCCACACAGAATCCACACTCACTCACCCCACAACACAGAATCCACACTCACTCACACACACCCCCCACACAGAACCCACACTCACTCACCACCCCAACACAGAATCCACACTTACTCACACACACCCACACAGAACCCACACTCGCCCACACACCCCCCCACACAGAACCCACACTCACACCCCCCACAGAACCCACACTCACACACACACAGAATCCATACTCACCCACACACACAGAACGCACTCACTCACACACCCACACACACAGAATCCACACTCACTCACACACCCACACACAGACACTCGCACAGACACAGATACCCCCGCACAGAAACACTCGCACAGACACACAAACCCCCACACAGAAACACTCGCACAGACACACATACCCCCACACACACCCTCACACAGACACACCTACCCCTACACAGAAACACTCGCACAGACACACATACCCCCACACAGAAACACTCGCACAGACACACATACCCCCACACAGAAACACTCACACAGACATACACACCCTCACACAGACACACATACCCCCACACAGAAACACTCGCACAGACACACATACCCCCACACAGAAACACTCACACAGACACCCTCACACAGAAACACTCGCACAAACACACATACCCCACACAGAGACACTCGCATTGACACACACACCCCACACAGAAACACACGCACAGACATACTCACCCTCACACAGAAACACTCGCACAGACACACAACCTCACACAGAGACACTCGCACAGACACACACCCGCACACAGAGACACTCGCACAGACACACATACCCCACACAGAAACACACGCACAGACATACACACCCTCACACAGAAACACTCGCACAGACACACACCCGCGCACAGAGACACTCGCACAGACACACACCCGCGCACAGAGACACTCGCACAGACACACAACCTCACACAGAGACACTCGCACAGACACACACCCGCGCACAGAGACACTCGCACAGACACACAACCTCACACAGAGACACTCGCACAGACACACACCCGCACACAGAGACACTCGCACAGACACACAACCTCACACAGACCCTCACACAGAGGCACTCGTACAGACACACGCCCTCACACAGAGACACTCGCACAGACACACACCCTCACAGAGACACTCGCACAGACACACAGACCCTCACACAGAGACACTCGCATTGACACACACACCCTCAAACAGACACACAGAGACACTCACACAGACACACACCCTCACACTGAAACACTCGCACAGACACACATACCCCACACAGAAACACTCGCACAGACACACACACCCTCACACAGAGACACGCGATCAGACACATACCCTCACACAGAGACACTCGCACAGACATACACACCCTCACACTGAAACACTCGCACAGATACACATCCTCACACAGAGACACTCGCACAGACACTCACCCTCACACAGAGACACTCGCACAGAGACACACACAACCTCACACAGAGACACTCGCACAGAGACACACACACCCTCACATAGAGACACTCGCACAGACACTCACCCTCACACAGAGACACTCGCACAGAGACGCACACAACCTCACACAGAGACACTCGCACAGAGACACACACACCCTCACATAGAGACACTCGCACAGAGACACACACCTTCACACTGCGATACTCTGACAGACACACACACCCACACAGAATCCACACTCTCTCTCACACACACACACCCACAGAGAACCCACACTCACTCACTCACACGGAAAACACACTCACTCTCACACACCCACATTGAATCCACACTCACTCAGAACCCATATGCACTCACGCACACCCACCCACACAGAACCCACATTCACACACATACACACACACACAGAACCCACATTCACTCACACCCACCCACACAGAACCCACATTCACTCACACCCACCCACACAGAACCCACATTCACTCACACCCACCCACACAGAACCCACATTCACTCACACACCCACCCACATTCACTCAGACACACCCCCCTGCACAGAATCCACACTCTCACACACGCACCCACCCACACAGTATTTACACTCACTCACACCTTGCACACCCACACAGAACCCACACTCTCTCACACAACCACCCACACAGAATCCACACTCACTCACACCCACCCACACAGAATCTACACACACACATTCCCCACAAGAATCTACACACTCACACACACGCACACAGAATCCACACTCACTCACACCCACACACACACAGAATCCACACTCACTAACACCCACACATACAGAATCCACACTCACACACCCCCCCCCACACAGAATCCACATTCACTCACACACACCCCCCACACAGAATCCACACTCACTCACCACCCCAACACAGAATCCACACTCACTCACACACACCCCACACACAGAACCCACACTCACTCACCACCCCAACACAGAATCCACACTCACTCACACACACCCACACAGAATCCACACTCTCACACACGCACTCACACACGCACCCACATTCACACACCCAACACACAGAATCCACACTCACTCACACATCCCCCAAACAGAACCCACACTCGCCCACACACCCCCCCACACAGAACCCACACTCACACCCCCACAGAACCCACACTCACACACACACAGAATCCATACTCACCCACACACACAGAACCCACACTCTCACACCCACACACACAGAATCCGCACTCACTCTCACACACGGGCCTCTGTATGACGGTGTGTATGTCTGTGTGAGTGTTTCTGTGTGAGGGTGTGTGTTTGTGCGAGTGTTTCTGTGTGAGGGTGTGTGTGTGTCTGTGTGAGTGTTTCTGTGTGGGTGTGTATGAGTGTGTGGATTCTGTGTGGGTGGGTGTATGTGAGTGTGGGTTCTGTGTGGGTGGGTGTGAGTGAATGTGGGTTCTGTGTGGGTGGGTGTGAGTGAGTGCATATGGGTTCTGAGTGAGTGGATTCAATGTGGGTGTGTGTGAGTGAGTGTGTATTCCGTGTGAGTGAGTGAGTGTGGGTTCTCTGTGGGTGGGTGTGTGTGAGAGAGAGAGAGTGTGCATTCTGTGTGGGTGTGTGTGTCTGTCAGAGTATCTCATTGTGAGGGTGTGTGTCTCTGTGCGAGTGTCTCTATGTGAGGGTGAGTGTGTCTCTGTGCGAGTGTCTCTATGTGAAGGTGTGTGTGTCTCTGTGCGAGTGTCTCTGTGTGAGGGTGTGTGTGTCTCTGTGCGAGTGTCTCTATGTGAGGGTGTGTGTGTCTCTGTGCGAGTGTCTCTGTGTGAGGGTGTGTGTGTCTCTGTGCGAGTGTCTCTGTGTGAGGGTGTGTGTGTCTCTGTGCGAGTGTCTCTGTGTGAGGGTGTGTGTGTCTCTGTGCGAGGGTGAGTGTCTGTGCGAGTGTTTCAGTGTGAGGGTGTGTATATCTATGCGAGTGTCTCTGTGTGAGGGTATGTGTCTGATCGCGGGCCTCTGTGTGAGAGTGTGTGTGTCTATGTGAGTGTTTCTGTGTGGGATATGTGTGTCTGTGCGAGTGTTTCTGTGTGAGGGTGTGTGTCTGTGCGAGTGTGTGTGCCAGTGTGAAAGTCTCTGTGTAAGGGTGTGTGTCTGTGCGAGTGTCTCTGTGTGAGGGTGTGTGTGTCTGTGCGAGTGTCTCTGTGTGAGGGTCTGTGTGTCTGTGCGAGGGTGTGTGTGTCTGTGTGAGTGTCTCTGTGTGAGGGTGTGTGTGTCTGTGCGAGGGTGTGTGTGTCTGTGTGAGTGTCTCTGTGTGGGAGTGCGTGTATCTGTGCGAGGGTGTGTGTGTCTGTGTGAGTGTCTCTGTGTGAGGGTGAGTGTGTCTGTGCGAGTGTCTCTGTGTGAGGATGTGTATCTGTGCAAGTGTTTCTGTGTGAGTGTGTGTATGTCTGTGCGAGTGTTTCTGTGTGGGGGTATGTGTGTCTGTGCGAGTGTTTCTGTGTGGGGGTATGTGTGTCTGTGCGAGTGTTTCTGTGTGGGGGTATGTGTGTCTGTGCGAGTGTCTCTGTGTGAGGGTGTGTGTGTCTGTGAGAGTGTTTCTGTGTGGGGGTATGTGTGTCTGTGCGAGTGTTTCTGTGTGGGGGTATGTGTGTCTGTGCGAGTGTTTCTGTGTGGGGGTATGTGTGTCTGTGCGAGTGTTTCTGTGTGGGGGTATGTGTGTCTGTGCGAGTGTCTCTGTGTGAGGGTGTGTGTGTCTGTGCGAGTGTTTCTGTGTGGGGGTATGTGTGTCTGTGCGAGTGTTTCTGTGTGGGGGTATGTGTGTCTGTGCAAGTGTTTCTGTGTGGGGGTATGTGTGTCTGTGCGAGTGTTTCTGTGTGGGGGTATGTGTATCTGTGCGAGTGTTTCTGTGTGGGGGTATGTGTGTTTGTGCGTGTGTTTCTCTATGGGGGTCTGTGTGTCTGTGTGAGTATCTCTGTGTGAGGGTGTGTGTCTGTGCGAGTGTTTCTCTATGGGGGTCTGTGTGTCTGCGAGTGTTTCTGTGTGGGGGTGCATGTCTCTGTGCGTGTGTCTCTGTGTGAGGGTGTGTGTGTGTTTGTGCGAGTATCTCTGTGTGAGGGTGTGTGTCTGTGCGAGTGTCTCTGTGTGAGGGTGTGTGTGTGTCTGTGTGAGGGTGTGTGTGTGTCTGTGCGAGTGTCTCTATGTGAGGGGCTGTGTCTGTGCGAGTGTCTCTGTGTGAGGGTGTGTGTGTGTCTGTGCGAGTGTCTCTGTGTGAGGGTTTGTGTCTATGTGAGTGTGTGTGAGGGTGTATATGTGCGAGTGTCTCTGTGTGAGGGTGTGTGTCTGTGTGAGTATCTCTGTGTGAGGGTGTGTGTGTTTGTGCGAGTGTTTCTGTGTGAGGGTGTGTGTCTGTGTGAGTATCTCTGTGTGAGGGTGTGTGTGTGCGAGTGATTCTGTGTGAGGTTGTGTGTGTCTGTGCGAGTGTCTCTCTGTGGGTGTGTGTGTGTCTCTGCGAGTGTCTCTGTGGGTGGGTGTGTCTGTGCGAGTGTCTCTGTGGGTGTGTGTGTGTCTGTGCCAGTGTTTCTGTGTGGGGGTGCGTGTATCTGTGCGAGTGTGTGTGTGTCTGTGCGAGTGTCTCTGTGTGACGGTGTGTGTCTGTGCGAGTGTCTCTGAATGAGGGTGTGTGTTTGTGCGAGTGATTCTGTGTGAGGGTTTGTGTGTCTGTGCGAGTGTCTCTCTGTGGGTGTGTGTGTGTCTGTGCGAGTGTCTCTCTGTGGGTGTGTGTGTGTCTGTGCGAGTGTCTCTGTGTGAGGGTGTGTGTCTGTGCGAGTGTCTCTCTGTGGGTGTGTGTGTGTGCGAGTGTCTCTATGTGAGGGTGTGTGTCTGTGCGAGTGTCTCTGTATGAGGGTGTGTGTTTGTGCGAGTGTCTCTCTGTGGGTGTGTGTGTGTCTGTGCGAGTGTCTCTCTGTGGGTGTGTGGGTGTCTGTGCGAGTGTCTCTCTGTGGATGTGTGTGTGTGTCTGTGCGAGTGTCTCTGTGGGTGTGTGTCTGTCTGTGCGGGTGTGTCTGTGCGAGTGTTTCTGTGTGGGGGTGCGTGTATCTGTGCGAGTGTGTGTGTGTCTGTGCGAGTGTCTCTGTGTGAGGGTGTGTGTTTGTGCGAGTGTTTCTGTGTGAGGGTGTGTGTGTGTCTGTGTGAGTGTTTCTGTGTGGGGGTATGTGTGTCTGTGCGAGTGTTTCTGTGTGGGGGTATGTGTGTCTGTGCGAGTGTTTCTGTGTGGGGGTATGTGTGTCTGTGCGAGTGTTTCTGTGTGGGGGTATGTGTGTCTGTGCGAGTGTTTCTGTGTGGGGGTATGTGTGTCTGTGCGAGTGTTTCTGTTGGGGGATATGTGTGTCTGTGTGAGTGTTTCTGTGTGGGGGTATGTGTGTCTGTGCGAGTGTTTCTGTGTGGGGGTATGTGTGTCTGTGCGAGTGTTTCTGTGTGGGGGTATGTGTGTCTGTGCGAGTGTTTCTGTTGGGGGATATGTGTGTCTGTGCGAGTGTTTCTGTGTGGGGGTATGTGTGTCTGTGCGAGTGTTTCTGTGTGGGGGTATGTGTGTCTGTGCGAGTGTTTCTGTGTGGGGGATATGTGTGTCTGTGCGAGTGTCTCTGTGTGGGGGTATGTGTGTCTGTGCGAGTGTTTCTGTGTGGGGGTATGTGTGTCTGTGCGAGTGTTTCTGTGTGGGGGTATGTGTGTCTGTGCGAGTGTTTCTCTATGGGGGTCTGTGTGTCTGTGCGTGTGTCTCTGTGTGAGGGTGTGTGTCTGTGCGAGTGTCACTGTGTGAGGGTGTGTGTGTGTTTGTGCGAGTATCTCTGTGTGAGGGTGTGTGTCTGTGCGAGTGTCACTGTGTGAGGGTGTGTGTGTGTCTGTGCGTGTGTCTCTGTGTGAGGGTGTGTGTCTGTGCGAGTGTCACTGTGTGAGGGTGTGTGTGTGTGTTTGTGCGAGTATCTCTGTGTGAGGGTGTGTGTCTGTGCGAGTGTCTCTGTGTGAGGGTGTGTGTGTGTCTGTGAGAGTGAGTCTGTGCGAGTATCTCTGTGTGAGGGTGTGTGTGTCTGTACGAGTGTCTCTGTGTGAGAGTGTGAGTGATCAGTATTAGCCACAGGCTGTCTCTAGCTCAGGCTCCGGTTGGAGCCACCAACCTTTGAGTTATCCACAAGTGTTTTCAGGGGAGGTTGGTGACGGGGTTGGAAGGCCGAGGAACAAACTGACTCTGTCTTTCTGTTTGACAGTTTGTCCTGGAGAACAGCAGCCGTGTAGACAAGCATGAGTGTCCATTTGGGCGTGGCAGCATTCAACTCACCGTCATCCTCTGTGAGATACTCAAGATTGGAGACCCACGTACGTTTCCCCCTAGCCCCTGTATAGCTGCTCATCACAATACAGGGCTGTTAGATATTTCTCCAAGCAGGAGGCTGGGAGAACACAGCAAGCCAGGCAGCAACAGGAGGTGGGGAAGTCAACGTTTCAGGCATTATCCTTCTTCAGGACTTGGGGTGTGTATGAGGGGGAGCTGCAGAGAAAGGGGGTGGTGGGGGCAGGATGGTGAGGTGGGGATAATAGAGACAGGTCGAGGGTATGGTCTGGTTAGTCAATGAGAGAGATGAATCCAGTTGGTGACCAACCAGGCCATACCCTCTCCCTGTCTCCACTTATCCCCACCTCACCACTTCCCCACTTCCTGATGCTGCCTGGCTTGCTGTGTTCTCCCAGCCTCTTGCCTGTCTACAGTGGCAGACACTTGGCAGGGAAGTGGACGTGAGGGGGATCGGTTCAACCCTGATCTTATTGAATGGTGGTGGAGGTTTCAGGCCCTACTCCTGTTCCAATGGTGGCTCAGTGGTTAGCATTGCTGCCTCACAGTGCCGGGGACCTGGGTTCGATTCCAGCCTTGGGCGACTGTCTGTGTGGAGTTTGCACATTCTCCCCTGTGTGTGTGGGTTTCCTCTGGGTGCTCTGGTTTCCTCCCACAGTCCAAAGATGTGCAGGTTAGGTGAATTGGCCATGCTAAATTGCCCATAGTGTTAGGTCCGTTAGTCAGAGGGAAATGGGTCTGGGTGGGTTACTCTTCGGTGTTGTGGACTTGTTGGGCCGAAGGGCCTGTTTCCACACTGAAGGGAATCGAATCTAAAAGAATCTAATTCTTGTCTTGTCTGTGACAGTGGACGGCTGGTGGTGTTCAGGTCTCCACCCTCTGTTTTCTGTCAGCCAGCCAATCTTCTCTCCGTGCCATTACACCAGGAGCATTTATTTTCCACCTTTCCTTTGACGTAGTGCCAGTGATTATTCACAGGCAGTAGCCTTACAGATCCCTGCCTCCTAGCCAGTGTCTCCCTTCAGACTCTCATAATAATCCCAATGAAACAAATTAAAAAGAGAAACATTGAGAAGTAGGCCGTTCGGCCCTTTGAGCCTGCTCTGCCATTCATTGGTGGATCATCCAACGCCGTACCTTGTTCCTACTCCCTGCCCCTTTGAGTTCTTTTGCCCTAAGAACCAAATGTAACTCCGCTTTGAAAACACTCAATGTTTTGATTTCTCTCCATTTCAGTCCTGAATGTCCCACCCCATAGCCTTGTTCTAGACCTCCCAGACACCGGGAATATCCTCCCTGCATTTACCCAGATCTACAAATCGTCCAGGTTAGCAGCACCATAAAAGGAAGCTGTATCAAAGAACAAAATCCAATTGTGAAAGGAATCTTGTTAAAGTTGGGCTTGCGGAGATAATGATGAGCAGGAGCCCTTGCAGAGCGCCTCTTTATTTGTCTTTGGAAGAAATTATAACCAAACTAAACACTCAAAGGGCCTCAGAAACAAAACTTTTTAAACCGTAACGTCATTCCTGAGGTTAGTGATGAACACCAGTCCGTGGTCAGACACACTGTCAGATACCAGTGTGTTCCCCCTCCAGGGACTCCCAGGGCGACAGGAGCTATTAGTGATCCCGGTCCCTAACCAAACAACGTCCAATACCTGGGTGTCTTCGACGATAATCAGTTAACAGTTTTAGGGAACTTTTGACGGGAAAGCTCTGTTTTATATACCGGAGTCGCTCAAAGTGTTTGCTTCAGTCACGAGTTGTGGGGCCTCCCTTCGGTCAGACTGAGATTGACACAGGCCTCAAGCTGTTGCTGAGGTATGGGAGCTGGCTGACTGTGTCAGTCATTTCAAATCCAAGCCAAGCACGTCCTATCAGGAGTTATACGGCAAACATCTTGGACGTCGAACTGTACAGCACAGGAACAGGCCCTTCGGCCCACAATGTTATGCTGAACATGGCACTAAATTAAACGAATCCCTTCTGCCTGCCCTTGGTCCATATCCCTCCATTCCTTATTCATGTGCTTATCTTTAAGTCCCTTAAATGCTCCTATCATATCTACCTCCACCACTACTCCCCGGCAGTGTGTTTCAGGCGCCCACCACCCTCTGTGAAAAAAGAAAACCTACCCCTCACATCTCCCCTGAACATCACCACCGCCCCCCCCACCTTAAATGCATGCCCTCCAGTATTTGACATTTCAACTCTGGGGAAAGAAATTCTGACCGTCAACCTTATCCAAGCCCCTCGTAACCCATAAACCTCCACCAGGTCTCCCCTCAGCCTCAGCTGCTCCAGAGAAAACAGCCCAGGTTTTTTCTGACCTCTCCTTGATAGCTCACGCCCTCCAATCCAGGCAGTTCATGTGTAGAAATCTGGTCAAACCGTAACTGATCTCCGATTAACTCGTGGATTTTTAGATCTTTATTCTCACGGTGTGTTCAAGAACACGGTTACTTGGAGTTAAATCATGGATCAGCAGTGGGTCTTACTGAACAAAGGAATATGCTGAAGAGACTGAGTGGCCTCATCCAGTTCTCTCTGGGATCTAGGGCCTAGCAGCTGGTGGAAGCAGGCAGCTGGATTTGGACTCTCATTCTGGAGAGTGTAGATAAAGGTGTCCTATCACCACCTGGTAACTGCTGTCCTGATTTGTTTCTGTCGTGAATCAGTGACCAGCCTCTCCCCTTTTAGATTCCCCTTTGCTAGGTGAGCAGGACTTCAGTTTTTCCCGAGGTTTCTCAGCCTGTATGGAATTGCTGCTTCCTTGCCAAGTGGGGCAGTGTCGGTCAGGGGTGAGCGTGAGATGTTGAAACAAATAAACCTGGAGCCCCCCCCAAGGTGTCGCTGCCGTTCCCAACATGTGCCTCTGTCTACCTTTGCAGCCTCGGAGACCGGGCAAGACTTCTACCCCATGTTCTTCGCCCAGGACAAGGTTTTCGAGGAGGTCTTTTGTATTTGCATCCAGCTGTTGAACAAGACGTGGAAGGAGATGCGAGCCACACAGGAGGACTTCGACAAGGTGAAGCCTCCATCTTGATCTCGGGCAGTCACGCACACTTGGGGGTTGAAGGAAACAGGGCTGCGCGGGAGGGGAAAGAGCACGACTGGGAAGTTCTTCCAAAGGTCTAGTACAGGCACGACGGGCCAAGCGGCCGTCTCTTGGATTGTCGCCGTGAAGTTGAATTGGTTTGTGGAGCTTAATCGCCACAACAGTGACTCTGAGGGAGTCCGACTCAAACACTGGGCAATGTGCAAACAAGGATCTGAAAGCAGGTGTGTGCTAACTCTGTACGGAGGTGAGTAGCCCCCACTTTGAAGTGTAGACCAGGAGCATTCTGGTATCAAACACTCATTCATCACCCGAAAGAGTCGCATTGGCTCCCAGCGCTGATGGAAGGGTTGGAGTGGCAGGGGAACGGAGGGCCATTGTGCTGATATATGGTGTGTGCTATGGTCACCGTGGTCAGCATGGTCACCTGTCAGCTCTGAGGTTTACGATAGGGCCACCATTTCCTTGATAGATATTAGATGAGCCAAGTTCCCTTTCAATTCGTCAACTCCAGAGAGCGTGTCTGTTCAACCCTGGAGGCATAACAACTGGAATCCCAATCTTTTTATTTGAATTTGCTCATGGGCCTTGGGTGGTGTTGGCTGGACCTGCACAATCCTAATTGGGAAGTTGGCGATGAGCTGTCATCTTGAGCTGGTATAATTCTTGGTGCGTAATGGCACCCACAATGCCCGGAGGGAGGGAGTTCCAGGATTTTCACCCAGCAACACTGAAGGAACAGCGATATATTTCCAGGTCAAGATGGTGAGTGGCTTGGGAGGGAATTTGCAGAGGGTTGTGTTCCCCTGTATCTGCTGCCCCTGTCCTTTCAGGTGATTGAGGTCATGGGTTTGGAATGCTCTAAAGGAGACTTTGTTTAGTTATTACAGTGCCTCTTCTAGATGGTATACCCTGCTGCTACTGAGTGTTGGTGATGGAGGGAGTGGATGTTGGATGGGGTGGATAAGGTGCCAATCACGTAGGCTGGAGGGTGTCAAGCTTCTTGACTGTTGCTGGAGCTGCCCCTATCCAGGCGAGAGGGGAGTATTCCATCACACTCCTGCCTTGTGCCTTGCAGACGGTGGACATGCTTTAGGGAGTAAGGGGAGGCGAGCTGCTCACTGCTGAACTCCTGCTTTTGTAGCCACAGTACATACGTGGCTGGCTCAGCTCAGTTTCTGGTCAATGGAAAACCTCAGGATTTTGGGAGTGGGGAGATCTCAGCCAGGATAATGCCACGAAACATCGAGGGGAGATGGTTAGATTCTGTCTTATAGGAGGCGGCCATTGTGTGGGGCAAATGAGGCTTGCCCCATTATCGGGCCAAGCCACACGAACATTGGCAGCAGCAATTGAGGACAGAGATGCCCTTAATACCTGAGAGAGATTGATTAATTCGGAGAATTGGTTGTGAAATTGCATTGTCAGCGTCTAGTGGACACTCGCTCAATATGTCTTGTGGGGTTTGGTGAGGGAGGGAGGGGCTAGTCCTCATGCTTTGTTCCTCACATTACATCACCATCCTTTTACTTCAATGTGTTTTTGTCTGAGTGAGACACTTATTTTTTCTAAAAGCTTTTCAGCTTCAACACTGGGACTTATTGACTTAAACTCCGAGTCAAAGGGTGACGTGGTTTTTTTCCCTCAGTGCCCGAGGTCATACACAGCACTGGGTAGGCCCAGGCCTGACTGGGGTGCGTCAGGCCCCTCTTTGTTTCACTTGTATCAGCACAGTCTGCGTGTTGTGAGGCACTGCACAGGCACTAAGTCGAGCTGCTGCCCAGGAAAGGTTTCATTTCATTTCCAGCCAACCTGCTCCGTCAGCCCACTTACTGAAGCTGTCAATGGCCCTTGGTGTGAGATTTGGAGGCAGTCCCATACCTTCACTGGTGAAAGAGTGGAGGTTGTGCAGCGCCCTCCTCGCCAGTCAGTCCACTCAACCTTCGACAAGGGCGTTAAGGTAACTGAGGGGGAGAGAACTGCTGTTACTTCCAGTTATCAGTTGCTGTTCGATATGTGTCTGTCCCTTTGACAGAGTCCTGGTGGCTACCCCCATGGCGATGCTCGCACCCCATATGGGATCAGGAACATGGCGGTAACGTCCCTGCTTCAAAGGTGGAGCTGAGTTTCCCCTGGGTCTAACCCTGCAGGAACTCTTTCTTCCAAGAGGAGGGATGACAGTGATCACTGGTAATCACGTTGAATAATAATCCACAGGCCAAGGCTAAAACTCTGGGAATGCAGGTTCAATTCCCAGCTTGTGGAGTTTAAACTTTATTAATACATTGATAAGATAAAGCTAGTGTCTGTCAGGATGACAATTATCATCAATGGTTGTAAACGCTTGAATGTTTTAGTAATATCCTTTACCAAAGGGAATCTGTCCTCATTACCTGGTCTGCTACTGCTTATCACTGTAGATCTGGACTCAACTGCGCTCTGCAATGGTTCAGCACGACACTCAGGTCCAGGGAAATCCGGGCTGGACAACAAGTGGCAGGGATTCCAACTTCCATTTTTGTTTATTAAAAAAAGCTGGTTGTAAGTAGATCCTCGAGAGAAGGATGACTGTTGGAGGGAGTGTCTCCATGTTGGTTGCTGTCGGTTCCTGTCCCAGCATCGCTTCACCAGTCAACAATAATTGGCTTCAATACTTTGTGAGCATTTTCCTGATTTGAATAGGATGTCCACTTTCTCCAAAGTTGGCTCCAAGTGTGTGATGGGATTGATTCTTGAAGGTTTGCTGAGGACAGGGAGAAAGCTTTGCACCCGTCTCGCACCTTTTCTGGGCGCGGATTGGTCTTACAGCGTTTTTTTTTTGGAAGGTTTGTTTTTAAGGTTGGCAGTTGATGCACAGCAAGATCCCAATGTGACACTCGCTCGGTCTGTTTTCAAACCAAGGTGGTTCTGGGAAAAAAAAATATTGCTTCGGACGCCTCCTCCACTTTGAAGAAATGTGGGGGAGATCTTTAAAGACCACCCGAGGGGACAGACAGGACCTTTTCAAGGTCCCGATCAGGGAGACAGTGTCTTCGACGGTGCAGCCCACCTGCAGACCTGAACTGGAATGTCTCGGGACTCTGGCGTTGAACCCGTGACCTTTGAACTCAAGCGCTGCCACCCGCCTCACCGTTGATCACAGTCGCGACCCAGGCTTGAGATTCCAGGAGCATTGGCATTAAGTGGGCAAGAGGAGGCCATGTTTCATCCTGCTCCCCTCCTCCATCAATACTCAATGTGAGATACCGTGAGGGGGATGTTTTAGTCTCTAGGCCCCTCTGCCATTGGTGACAGCACATTCAGGGTGGGGCAAAGATTGCCGGGGCTTTGTATCTTTCTCGTGGCAACTCAAAAGAGTCTGCCGCATAAACATGAACGTTTGTCAGGGCTGCTACAGTGGTGACTTTTGTTATTCAGAGCTAAAAGGGTGAGTCCAGCAAAGAGTTAAATAGTTTGGCAGTTGGCCACCAGGCGCCCTGGCAAGGCTGGGCTGGGTAGCTGCCAAAGCCATGTCGACAGAGCAGGTACAGTTAGTCAGCGGAGGCTGCTCTCGTCAGCTGGGCAAGCACCCACCCCCCTCCTCCCCCCAGCGCACCCCCCCCCCCCCACTCTCCAAACACAGCCAGCAGCTCAGCCACCTAGTGAGTTCTCTCAGTGAGTGCAGCAGGCAGCACAGAGCGGGTGTAATGAAGAGTCAGCTGGACTCGAAACGTTAGCTTGCTGTCTGTCTGCACAGACGCTGTCTGCCCCACTGAGATCTGCAGCTTTTCAGAGTGAGTGTACGTGTTAGAGAGTCAGTGTGTCAGCAGTGGAGCATATAGAGTCAGTGTGGGAGAGAGAGAGAGTATCAGTTTGGGAGGTCTCAGTACAGATACAGTTGTGAGAGAGAATCAGTGTGAGGGGGCGGGGGGGAGAAGGGTGAGGGAGAGTCAGTGTGGGAGTGAGCAACGAATGGTCAGAGATGTGTGAGCTGCATGTGTAAGGAGAGAAACACTTGATTTCTCTACTCTGGGAATCTGGTTTACACAGTATTCCAAGGAACTGCCCCTGTGTGAATTGGGTGTTCTAGTGCAACCTGAAGGAACAGTTTGGGGTGTATTTTCCTCCCGTGGTTGGCTTGTCTGTGGACCGGTTCTGAAGAGGATGCTGGGACTGGATGCGCTTCTCTGAGGTAGGACGCTATCTGCAGTCACCTTCTTTCTGAATTGAGCAGGAAGAATAGGAAAAGGCTGCAGGTTTATTGACGTTTGCTGAGTCAGTTCACCGTGTCTAACATCTCCGATCTCAGACCCAGTGTGATTTGTCACTGGCTGCAGCAGTCGGTAGTGTGTGTTTTTGGGATCTTGCTGTTCCTTAATGGCCCCCATGATCCAGTCCACAGAAGCAATCCCCTGTGAGAACCCAACCAGGCTCACTGTCTTGATCAAAGTGGGGCTCTGAATGATTTTGTTTTGTGCTGGTTATACACGGAAACATGTAGTAGGGGCTTTTAAAGCAAAGAACAGCCTTGAAAGCTTTGTTTCTATAACAACAGTGGCCTGGGAGTTGTATTCAGCAGAGCTGTTTGACTCTGTGGGCCACTGTAATATTGTTCACAGGTTCAAACTCTGCTGGATTGTCCATCAGTTCAAGATCCCGTCACCCATGGGCTCACTGTGAAAACCACACTGAATCTGCAGAAGCTGTTTCTCCAAAACTCTTTGCCCAGATATGGCATCTCTGACTAGGCCCAGTTTTTATTATTTCTAATTGAGGAGGCAGTGGTGCCATGGTAACATCAATGGACTAGTCACCCAGAGAACCAGGCTAATGCTTTGGATACATGGAGTTCAAAGCCCGCCATGGTAACATTTAAATTCAATATTAAAAAGTAAAAATCGCATCTCATGGTTTAAAAGTATTACAATGTAACTATAATCTGTTGTTATTGTTTAAAAAAAACCCCATCTCGTTCACTAATATCCTTTAGGGAAGGAAATCTGCCATCCTTACCTGCCCAACACGGGCAGATAGGAAGAGCTGGCCTTGCCCGCGATACCCACATCCCATGAGCAAATTAAAAACAAAATTACCCTTGAGAAGGTGATGGGGAGCTGCCATCTTGAACCACGGCAGTCCACCTGCTGTGGGTTGACCCACAATGCCCTTAGGGACGGAATTCCGGGATGTTGACCCGGCAACAGTGAAGGTACAGCGAGATATTTCCAAGTCAGCATGGTGAATGGCTCGGAGGGGGAGCTTGCAAGGGGTGATGTTCCCATGTATCTGCTGCCCTTGTCATCATAGTGGCCATGAGGTTTGGCAGATGTTGTCAGAGGAGTTTTGTTGAGTTACTGCAGTGCATTTTGTAGATGGCAAACATTGCTGCTCCTGAACATCGGTGGCTGAAGGTGTGAATGTTAACAGTGGTGGATGGTATAGCAGACATGAGGCTGCTTTGACCTGGTTGGTATTGAGCTTCCAAGTGTTGTTGAAGCTGCATACATCCAAGCAAGTGGGGAGTATACTATTACACTACTGACTTCAGCCTTGTAGATGGTAGACAGGCTTTGGGGAGTCAGGAGGTGAGTTATTCTTGTAGATGATGGATGGGCTTTGAAGGTAGTCATCGTGCAGTGCCTGTCCCTGAGTCAGAAGCATGTTCAGACATTGCCTGATTCAGCTTCCAAACTGGTCAGTATAATTTAATCTCAAATACAATCCTCAAAATAGCTGGCAAACAAGAAAGCTAACAAAACAGAGAAACTGTCCTGACAAAAGGTCAGTTGCCAGGGTCACAGCTTCCCGATACCAAAATCAATCATGTTGCAATGGATGTTGCGGAATGTCGGAACAAGGCAAGGCCCACTCAGCCTTTCCATTCTGCCCTGTCATTCAGTTAAATCAGGATGATCTGCAACCAGCTCATCAACTTACCCACCATAGGCGGGCACGGTGGCCCAGTGATTAGCACTGCTGCCTCACAGCGCCAGGGACCCAGGTTCGATTCTCCCCGTGGGTTTCCTCTGGGGGCTTCAGTTTCCTGCCACTGTCCAGGGATGTGTGGGTTAGGGTGGTGTGGCAATGCTAAACTGTCCCATAGTGCCCAGGGATGTGTAGGTTAGGGTGGATTGGCCATGCTAAACTGCCCATAGTGCCCAGAGATGTGTGGGTTAGGGTGGATTGGCAATGCTAAACTGTCCCATAGTGCCCAGGGATGTGTAGGTTAGGGTGGATTGGCAATGCTAAACTGCCCATAGTGCCCAGGGATGTGTGGGTTAGGGTGGATTGGCGATGCTAAACTGTCCCATAGTGCCCAGGGATGTGTAGGTTAGGGTGGATTGGCAATGCTAAACTGCCCATAGTGCCCAGGGATGTGTGGGTTAGGGTGGATTGGCGATGCTAAACTGTCCCATAGTGCCCAGGGATGTGTAGGTTAGGGTGGATTGGCAATGCTAAACTGCCCATAGTGCCCAGGGATGTGTGGGTTAGGGTGGATTGGCGATGCTAAACTGTCCCATAGTGCCCAGGGATGTGTAGGTTAGGGTGGATTGGCAATGCTAAACTGCCCATAGTGCCCAGGGATGTGTGGGTTAGGGTGGAGTGGCAATGCTAAACTGTCCCATAGTGGCCAGGGATGTGTGGGTTAGGGTGGATTGGCAATGCTAAACTGCCCATAGTGCCCAGGGATGTGTGGGTTAGGGTGGATTGGCAATGCTAAACTGTCCCATAGTGCCCAGGGATGTGTAGGTTAGGGTGGATTGGCAATGCTAAACTGCCCATAGTGCCCAGGGATGTGTGGGTTAGGGTGGAGTGGCAATGCTAAACTGTCCCATAGTGGCCAGGGATGTGTGGGTTAGGGTGGATTGGCAATGCTAAACTGCCCATAGTGCCCAGGGATGTGTGGGTTAGGGTGGAGTGGCAATGCTAAACTGCCCATAGTGCCCAGGGATGTGTGGGTTAGGGTGGAGTGGCCATGCTAAACTGCCCATAGTGTCCAGGGATGTGTGGGTTAGGGTGGATTGGCAATGCTAAACTCACCCATAGTGTCCAGGGATGTGTGGGTTAGGGTGGAGTGGCAATGCTAAACTGCCCATAGTGCCCAGGGATGCGTAGGTTAGGGTGGATGGGCAATGCTAAACTGTCCCATAGTGGCCAGGGATGTGTGGGTTAGGGTGGATTGGCAATGCTAAACTGTCCCATAGTGTCCAGGGATGTGTGGGTTAGGGTGGATTGGCAATGCTAAACTGTCCCATAGTGTCCAGAGATGTGTGGGTTAGGGTGGATTGTCAATGCTAAACTGTCCCATAGTGCCCAGGGATGTGTAGGTTAGGGTGGATTGGCAATGCTAAACTGCCCATAGTGCCCAGGGATGTGTGGGTTAGGGTGGAGTGGCAATGCTAAACTGCCCATAGTGCCCAGGGATGTGTAGGTTAGGGTGGATGGGCAATGCTAAACTGTCCCATAGTGCCCAGGGATGTGTGGGTTAGGGTGGATTGGCAATGCTAAACTGTCCCATAGTGCCCAGGGATGTGTAGGTTAGGGTGGATTGGCAATGCTAAACTGCCCATAGTGCCCAGGGATGTGTGGGTTAGGGTGGATTGGCCATGCTAAACTGTCCCATAGTGTCCAGGGATGTGTGGGTTAGCGTGTATTGGCAATGCTAAACTCACCCATAGTGTCCAGGGATGTGTGGGTTAGGGTGGATTGGCGATGCTAAACTGTCCCATAGTGCCCAGGGATGTGTGGGTTAGGGTGGATTGGCGATGCTAAACTCACCCATAGTGTCCAGGGATGTGTGGGTTAGGGTGGATTGGCGATGCTAAACTGTCCCATAGTGCCCAGGGATGTGTGGGTTAGGGTGGTGTGGCAATGCTAAACTGTCCCATAGTGGCCAGGGATGTGTGGGTTAGGGTGGATTGGCCATGCTAAACTGTCCCATAGTGTCCAGGGATGTGTGGGTTAGGGTGGTGTGGCAATGCTAAACTGCCCATAGTGCCCAGGGATGTGTGGGTTAGGGTGGATTGGCAATGCTAAACTGCCCATAGTGTCCAGGGATGTGTAGGTTAGGGTGGATTGGCAATGCTAAACTGTCCCATAGTGCCCAGGGATGTGTAGGTTAGGGTGGATTGGCAATGCTAAACTGTCCCATAGTGCCCAGGGATGTGTGGGTTAGGGTGGATTGGCAATGCTAAACTGCCCATAGTGCCCAGGGATGTGTAGGTTAGGGTGGATGGGCAATGCTAAGCTGTCCCATAGTGCCCAGGGATGTGTAGGTTAGGGTGGATTGGCAATGCTAAACTGCCCATAGTGCCCAGGGATGTGTAGGTTAGGGTGGATGGGCAATGCTAAGCTGTCCCATAGTGCCCAGGGATGTGTAGGTTAGGGTGGATTGGCAATGCTAAACTGTCCCATAGTGCCCAGGGATGTGTGGGTTAGGGTGGATGGGCAATGCTAAACTGTCCCATAGTGCCCAGGGATGTGTGGGTTAGGTTGGATTGGCAATGCTAAACTGTCCCATAGTGGCCAGGGATGTGTGGGTTAGGGTGGATTGTCAATGCTAAACTGTCCCATAGTGTCCAGGGATGTGTGGGTTAGGGTGGATTGGCAATCCTAAACTCACCCATAGTGCCCAGGGATGTGTAGGTTAGGGTGGATTGGCCATGCTAAACTGTCCCATAGTGCCCAGGGATGTGTAGGTTAGGGTGGATTGGCAATGCTAAACTGCCCATAGTGCCCAGGGATGTGTGGGTTAGGGTGGAGTGGCAATGCTAAACTGTCCCATAGTGGCCAGGGATGTGTGGGTTAGGGTGGATTGGCAATGCTAAACTGTCCCATAGTGTCCAGGGATGTGTGGGTTAGGGTGGAGTGGCAATGCTAAACTCACCCATAGTGTCCAGGGATGTGTGGGTTAGGGTGGATTGGCAATGCTAAACTCACCCATAGTGCCCAGGGATGTGTAGGTTAGGGTGGATTGGCCATGCTAAACTGTCCCATAGTGCCCAGGGATGTGCAGGTTAGGGTGAATTGGCAAAGCTAAATTGCCGATAGTGTCCAGGGATGTGTAGGTTAGGGTGAATTGGCCATACTAAACTGCCCATAGTGCCCAGGGATGTGTGGGTTAGGGTGAATTGGCCATGCTAAATTGCCCATAGTGCCCAGGGATGTGTAGGTTAGGGTGGATTGGCAATGCTAAACTGCCCATAGTGCCCAGGGATGTGTGGGTTAGGGTGGATTGGCCATGCTAAACTGTCCCATAGTGTCCAGGGATGTGTAGGTTAGGGTGGATTGGCAATGCTAAACTGCCCATAGTGCCCAGGGATGTGTGGGTTAGGGTGGATTGGCAATGCTAAACTGTCCCATAGTGCCCAGGGATGTGTGGGTTAGGGTGGATTGGCAATGCTAAACTGCCCATAGTGCCCAGGGATGTGTGGGTTAGGGTGGATTGGCCGTGCTAAATTGCCCATAGTGCCCAGGGATGTGTAGGTTAGGGTGGATTGGCAAAGCTAAATTGCCGATAGTGTCCAGGGATGTGTAGGTTAGGGTGAATTGGCCATACTAAACTGCCCATAGTGCCCAGGGATGTGTAGGTTAGGGTGGATTGGCAATGCTAAACTGTCCCATAGTGCCCAGGGATGTGTGGGTTAGGGTGGATTGGCAATGCTAAACTGCCCATAGTGCCCAGGGATGTGTGGGTTAGGGTGAATTGGCCATGCTAAATTGCCCATAGTGCCCAGGGATGTGTAGGTTAGGTGCATTAGTCAGGGGCAAATGTAGAGTTGGCAAAAGTGAGTACTGCAGATGCTGGAGATTAGAATCGAGAGTGTGGCGCTGGAAAAGCACAGCAAGTCAGGCAGCATCCGAGGAGCAGGAAAATCGTTGTTTTGTGCAAAAGCCCTTCATCAGGAATGTAAATAGAGCAATACGGGAATGTATCTGGGTGGGTTACTCTTCATCAGGAATGGTAAATGTAGGGTAATTAGGGGTATAGGTCTGGGTGGGTTTCTCTTCAGAGGATCAGTGTGAACCTGTTCAGCTGAAGGGCCCGTTTCCACAGTGTAGGGATTCTATGATTCTATCAAAATTCACTGCCCTTGGCCCATGCCATGTCAGACTTCTGGTTAACCAGATAATTATCGATCTCAAATTTCAAATTTACAGTTGATCTCTCCTCGACTGCCATTTGAGAAAGGGAATTCCCTTTGTACATTAAAGTGTTTTTTAGTTTCACTCCTGATAGGTTTTCAACTGTGCCACCTAGTCCCAAAACAAACAAAAATACTTCCTCTCTACCCTTCCCTATGCTGCTCTCCTGATGTCATGCAACCTTCAATCAAATCAGACTTAAGCTTCCAACTTCCAGGGAATGCTACCCTAGTTTGTGAAATCGCTCCTTGGGATTTAACCCTGGGAGATCACATCTTATTCTGGTGAATCAACACTGCACTCCATTCAAGGCCAATATGTCCTTCCCCGGGTGTGGTGACTCCAGTGACCGTTGTCTGCCCATGGCTTAGTAAGCTGGGGCCACCCTGTTGTATTCTAGTCCCCTGCACAGAAAGGTCCATTAGCCTTTTGGTTAGTGTCCGCACTTGATCATGAGCTTTTTAAGGTTTATGGACATGGGCATCCACTGATTCTAACTTTTCACCATCTGGAACAAACTTTCTTCTATCTTTTTGAAGTCCTTTTGCCACAGTTTTACCAATGCTCTCTGTGTAAATTTACACTTGTATGGCTCAGCTTCCCACCAAGTACTCCACCTCGATTGTACATCCAATCCGTAACATCAGTTGTAGACCCAGTCAGCAAATTAAAAATCTTCCCCAAACTGTTAGTTTTGTTCCATTTGCCAGTGTTATTACAGGGGGTACGGGGAGCATGGACTGCACCCCTTAGTGAAGGGTCAATGACGAGAGAGTAGAATTTTAAACTGAAGGGCAGGAGGTTTAGAAGGGAGTTGAGGAAATGTTTTTTTTTCCACCCAGAGGGTGGTGAGGGTCTGGAATGTGCTGCCTGGGAAGGGCTTTGAGACGGGAAACCTCACACAATCTTGAAACAAATTCTTGGATGGGCTCTTAAAGCATCATAACATTTAAGGCGATGGGCTAAGTGCTGGTAGAGCAGATAAGTTATAGAAAGTCCAACAGTGCAGAAAGAGACCTTTCAGCCCATCGGATGTCTGCCGTCCGAAGAGCATTCGGACAACAGACACAATGGGCCAAAGGGCCTGTTCTGTGGTGTATAACTGAATGGCAGGTTTGGGTCTTTTTCTTTCCTGAGAATTGAAAACCCTCTCACATCGCACATGAAAAGGAGCGATTACAACACAACTGCATATGGGCAAGGTCCCAACAGATCCTAACAGATTGGGGACATAGCTTTAAATTAAGGGGTGGTAGGTATAGGACAGATGTCAGGGGTAGATTCTTTACTCAGCGAGTCGTGAGTTCATGGAATGCCCTGCCAGTAGCAGTGGTGGACTCTCCCTCTTTATGGGCATTTAAACAGGCGTTGGATAGGCATATGGAGGATAGTGGGCTAATGTAGATTAGGCGGGCTTGGATCGGCGCAACATCGAGGGCCAAAGGGCCTGTACTGCTCTGTAGTTTTCTCCTGGATCATCCTGGAGGCCATACCCAACGCAGCATTTGTGAAGAAGAGAACAATTTGGTCACTGTAACATGTTAATCTCAATGTCAGGTTAACTTCCAAGCTCATCTCTTTCTCTCCCCCCAGTGCCATTGACCCACTAATGCATCAGCGGCAATGAATAAAGAGCCGCTCTCTGTTCAGGATTGATAGAGTATTTTTAAACACATTTTCTGTCATGTGATGTTCCCATCTCCGTGCTGATCAGTGAACAGAGTGTTGACAGTAACTATCTGGGACAAGTGTGATTAATCCATCAACAAAACTCACAGAATGCTGGAACTCTGTGAAACAAACAGAGAATGCTGGAGAAACTCAGAAGGTGGAAAGAAATAGTTCATCTTTCGAATTCGAAACATGAAGTCCATTTCTCTTCACTGACTTGCTGAGTTTCTCCAGCACTTTGCTTTTGCTATTAACCCTTTCTTGGGCTGAAGGACAGGGGAGTGTTGATCTGGCATTTTGTCAAAATTACTTTCTACCCCTTCAATTTCCACCCACATCACTTCCTCTTCTCCCTCCAGCCCTGCCACCCCAATCCTCAGGTTCTCTGTCCTCCCTCCCATCTCTGACCCAATTCCTCATCCACCACCACCTTCATCTCCTCACTGCTCCATCACCCACTCCCCATCTAATCACCTTGTTGCTTACACTCATTGCGGATAATGGTAGTAAGTGGGGATTAAGATGGACAGGTCTCGAGGGATTCAGTTTGTTTCAATTGCAAAGACAGTAAGGATGCCACAATTAGCTGAAGCTCCCTGAAACTGAGGGGGGTGGGGGTGGAGTGAAGACATATTGGGGGCTCTTACAGGATCCTTGGTGTTAAGTAGAAAGTGAGGACTGCAGATGCTGGAGATCAGAATCGAGAGTGTGGTGCTGGAAAAGCACAGCAGGCCAGGCAGCATCCGAGGAGCAGGAGAATCGACGTCGATATCCCTGTTGGAAAGCCAGGATGGGGATCAGCTCATCCACTGTTCAGATTATGCATGAGAACTGACCCACTTCACATCACAACTGTAAATGCCAGCATTTACAGCAGGGCCTCTCAAAGTGGGATTGCCAAGCTGGGATTTCAGAGTCTCAGCATCCCACCCAGATCCCCCACCCTATGCCCACAGTATGGGGCAATTTAGCATGGCTAAACTACCTAACCTGCACATCTTTGGATTGTAGGGGGGAGAGTGTCTGTGTGGAGTTTACACAGTCGCCTGAGAGAGCAATCAAACCTGGTTCCCTGGCGCTGTGAGGCATCAGTGTTAGCCACCATGCCACCCCATACCACCAAGAGATGGTGATAGTTGTCATCTTTGGAGTGCGCTCACGGTCGGAGACAAACGGATACACTGGTACTGCTTCAGGTCCTGTTTTTAATGAGTCCTCACTGGTGTCTTTAACACGCTGCAGGCAGCCAATGAAAACACAAACAAATAAATAGCGCAGATGCTGGTGAATGTGAAGGTCTGGTGATTAAGGCTGAGCTGTGGGGCTTTGTGAGGCTGAGCTGTAATAAATGTTTAACAACGTGATGACACTGATCTGGAACGCAGTCCACTCAGCACTAATATTATTTGGGTGTTTTGTGTAGGAATTAACACTGTGTGGCAAAACAAAACGCTGGCCTCTGGTTCCACAGATATAATACCCTGCAGTAAATAATAGGCTGGAGAGAGGGAGAGGGGAACAATTACTGACAGGGAAGCTCTTCAATATCAGCTCAACATCAGAAGCCACCTTGAACCGTGTGAGATCATATCCTGAGAGGTGACCTGATAGGTGTGTTTAAACTTGCTAATGGGTTCCATCAAAGCATAGAAATGGACCAGCCAGCCCATTCGATGAGATCATGGCTGGTCTGACAACCCTCAACTCTACTTTCCTGCCTTTTTCCCATAATCCCTTCATTCTCTCGGTGATTAAAGATCTATTACAGCCCTGAATATACTGAATGGTCCAGACTCTAGAGCCCCCTGCAGTAAAGAGGTCCATGGATGCACTCCCCTCTGAGAGAGGAAATTCCTCCTCATCTGTGTTTTCAATGGCTGAGTCCGTACTCTGAAATAATGTCCTCTGGTTGTAGGCTTTACTGAAAGGGGTCTTTTTGAACACCGGAAGAAACGTGTGTTTCAATAATGTCTCCTCTCATTCTTCTAAGCTCCAAAGAGTACAAGTCCAACCGACTGAACCATCCCTCATAAGAAAATCCCCTCCCACCCCCCACCCCAATACCTGGGACCAGCCTAGTGAACATTTTCTGGACTGCCTCCAATACCATTATATTTTTCCTTGGATGAGGGCTCAGAAACTGCTCCTCGTATTCCGGCTGTGTTCTGACAAGTGCTTTGCACAGATTTAGCAAGCCCTTCCCATTTTTATATAAGCTGACTGTTCCAATTGTCTTCCTTACTCCCTGTTGAACTTGTGTCCCATGGATCTTTGAGAGTCATGCATGAGGACTCTCCTGTGTTCCAGCATTGTGCAGTCTCTCTCCATTTAAATATGGTTAGCTCCTCTATTTCTTCCTGCCGAAGTGCATAACCTCACATTATATTCCATCTGCCAAGTTTTCACCCACTCACTGAACCTTGTCTGTATTCAACCCCAGGGCATCAATGTGGACTTCAAAAGTTTCCTCATTTCCCCTTCCCCCACCTCACCCTAGTTCCAAACTTCCAGCTCAGCACCATCCCCATGACTTGTCCTACCTGCCAATCTTCTTTTCCACCTATCCACTCCACCCTCCCCCGCCCCCGACCTATCACCTTCATCCCCTCCCCCACTCACCTATTGTACTCTATGCTACTTTCTCCACACCCCCACCCTCCTCTAGTTTATCTCTCCATGCTTCAGGCTCTCTGCCTTTATTCCTGATGAAGGGCTTTTGCCCGAAACGTTGATTTTACTGCTCCTCGGATGCTGCCTGAACTGCTGTGCTCTTCCAGCACCACTAATCCAGAATCTGGTTTCCAGCATCTGCAGTCATTGTTTTTACCTTGTATCCTGCACAGATTCACTGTATCATCCTCAGCACTTGCCTTTCGATCTAATTTTGTGCCTTTCACAAACTTGGCTACAGTACATTCAAGTCATTAATATATATTGTAAATAACAGTTTGACATAGGGTACACGTAGAGAAGATGTTTCCTTTCACGGGCATTTGAAACCAGGAGTCCGAATTAACCACGAATAAATCTCCTTTAGGATTTAGACCATAAGACCATCAGACATAGGAGCAGAAATTAGGCCATTCAGCCCATTGGGTCTGCTCTGCCATTCAAACATGATTGATAAGTTTCTCAACCCCATTCTCCCGCTCTCTCTCTGTAACCCTTGATCCCTTTAATACACAACCTATCTATCTCCATTTTAAATACACTCAATGACCTGGCCTCCCCAGCCTTCTGTGGCAATAAATTCTATAGATTCACCACTCTCTGGCTGAAGAAGTTTCTCCTTATCTCAGTTCTAAAAGGTCTTCCCTTTACTGTAAGGCTGTGCCCTCGGATCCTGGTCTCTGCTATTAGTGGAAACATCTTCCCAACACGTACTCTGTCCAGGCCATTCAGTATTCTGTAATTTCAATTAGATTCCCCCTTCATCCTAAACTCGAACGAGTATAGACCCAGAGTCCTCAAGCGTTCCTCAAATGTTAAAATATGGAGCAGTTCTCCACTGAAGAATGGGTACCCTTCTACCACAGGGACAAGTTAAAGTAAACGGTGTAGCTGCATTTGAAGAGACTTCTGATGCGTATGAGAAAGCACTGGTAGGATATGCTGAATGAGTGGGCTGAGGTAAGGTGGGAAGACATTGTCAGGAGTAATGAACACTTTGTACCTGCTGCCACTATGGGATAGGGGCAGATGGCAACCATTTTGTGCAGGTTCATAGTTCCTTGAAAGTAGACTCGCAGGTAGACCGAGTTGTGAAGAAGGCATTTGGTATGCTTGTCTTCATTGGTCAGTACATTGAGTAGAGGAGTTGGGAGGTCATTGGCTAGCCCCCTTTTGGAATACTGCGTACAATTCTGGTCTCCCTGCTAGGGGAAGGATGTTGTGAAACTTGAAAATGTTCAGAAAAGATTTACAAGGATGTTACTGGGACTGTGAGGGGGTTTGAGCTATTGGGAGGGGCTATTTTCACTGGAGCATTGGAGGCTGAGGGATGATGTAATAGAGGTTTATAAAATCATGAGGGGCATTGATAGAGTGAATAGCCAAGGTCTTTTTTCCCACTAGTCGTTGGGGGAGGGGGGGAGATCACAACTAGAGGCCGTAGGTTGAGTGGGGGAACGTTTGAAGGGGACCTAAAGGGCAACTTTTTTCTCTCACAGGGTGGTGAGTGCAAACATTTAAAAGGGATCTGGATGGTTACATGAGTAGGAAGGGTTTAGAGGGATGTGGGTCAAATGCTGGCAAATGGGACAAGATTAATTTGGGATATCTGGCCAGTATTGGACCAAAGGATCTGTTTCTGTGCTGTACAATTCTATAACTCTATGTGTTAGGTCCCACAGACTATATTTGGGATAATGAGCAGTTATGCTTTTGGAAGTGGTCAGGATGCACCCTGCTGTGGTGTTAGTGCAGGTAAACACAGCAACAATTGTACGTGCGAGATCAAGCACATCACTGTGACTTTGTTTCTCTCGTGATTCAAACATGAGTTCATGTCTCATCGTGACATTCGGTGGAACTGAAATTCAATTACTCAATAAATCTAGAAAAGCTAGTCACTCAGTGACCATAAAGCTATCATGAAGATTTCTGTAAAAATCCATCTGGTTCACTAATGTCCTTTCGGGAGGGAAATCTACCCTCCTTACCTGGCCTGGCCTACACGTAACTCCAGACATCTAGCTATGTGGTTGACTCTCAAATTCCCCCTGAAATGGCTGAGCAAGCCAAAGATTGGCATCCAGTTACGACAGAGAGCATGAGGAAAACCAGATGGAGTGCCTTGCATTAACTGAGTACCAGTACCTGCCCAATTCACCCTGCAAAGGCCACCTCACTAGAATGGGTAGGGAGAGCTGATCCACAGGCTATCCAGGCACCTTTCGGACAATGTCCCAGAATCACCACCAGCTTTGTCCCACTCACAGGACCGATAGACCAGAGGTGGCACCACTGTGGTATATTGCCCTGTGGGGCATTAGTTTTAATTCCAGACCCCTTGAAATCTTGTGTCAGACTGGGGGAAAGCAAACCCGCTACTTATTATCCCCTCGGCTGATGAATCAGCAGTCCTCTCATGTTGATCACCACTTGGAAGGTGCACTGAGGGTGTCAACAGCATAGAATGTACCTTGGGTGGGAAACTTCAATGTTCATCAACAACAGTAGCTTGGAAGCACCATTACTGACCAAGCTGGGAGAGTACGTAACTAGTAGACTGGTAGATTAACAAAGTGAAGGAACCAACAAGAGGAACAAATCCACTTAACCTTATCCTCCCCAATCTACCTGCATTGGTATGGTAATATTTGTAGGAGTGATCACTGCACAGTCTTTGAAAATGAGACTTCATCTCCACACTCCATTTTGTGTGGCGTTTATCACCTTGCAAAATGCGATAGATTCAAAACCGATCCAGCATCTCAAACTGTGAGGTCTACAGCAACACCAGAATTGTACGGCCCAGCATTTTCCCCCACTCTACCATTCCATCAGGGCAAAGGATCAACTCTGGCTCAAAGAAGCGTGTGGGGAGGGGATGCAGGCCTAGAGGTGGTTACCTGTTGAAGCTCCATTATTGGCAATCATCAATGCAATGTGCAGTACAGCTATGTGATCCCACAAGCAGTGGTTCAGGTCGTGACTCTGGATCTGAAATCCTGCCAAAGATCAGGCTGAAGCATTTCCAACTTCAGCCAGAGTTATCAAGTGAATGATCAGTCTCCCCCTTGTTGTTTTATCTGTTTGATTTACTTGCTTACTTAGACTTGTTTTGCATTAATCATGAGACATGGTTTATTATAGTTGAAACACAAGACATATACATTGCAATTCTATAAAAACCTGTCTCTCCCTCTGATTTCCTGAGTAATCTTACAGTTCTTAAATAACTATGTTCTCACACTGGTTTAAAATCTGCTTTGGAGGCACAGATGGTAACGAAGTTTATACTACCCCGACTACATCTGGCCGAACTGAGGCTGACGCCATTCCTTGGTTCCTGTTGCTTGTGCTAACATTGGATCCCCACGTACAGTGACTTGCTGTCGCTTACTGTGTTGGCATGGTAACTGACTGACTATGTAGTTTACAGCAGTTTGATACAGCAATGTACTTTACATAATTCTGTTCCTCCATGCAAATTGGGTTTCTGTCCCAGGAAGGGTGTTACAAAAGGCAGTCTTGGATATTGTAATGTCCCTATTGACTGAGCTGACCCTAGCGACCGGGCTGTCCCAAGGCAGTTCCACTGAAACTCCGACCTATTGTTCCACCCGAAACCGTGCAGCATTGTCTCATCAACACTTATTCAATGTAGTAAGGCAAGGTAAATGTTCTTTTGACCTGATCCAATTCCAAATTGGCCAGAGTTCCTAGCATGCCGTTCAGCTGGCCAGTGCTGCTTTTACTGGAGCCAGAAAAACTCCAGATGCTGGAATCCAAGATAGACAAGCAGGAGGCTGGAAGAACACAGCAAGGCAGGCAGCGTCAGCAGGTGGAGAAGTCAATGTTTCGGGCGTAACCCTTCTTCAGGACTGGATGTGGGTGTGGGCGGAGCTGCAGATAAAGGGGGTGGCGGGGCCAGGGTGGTGAGGTGGAGACAGGTAGAGGGTATTACCTGGTTGGTTGATAGGAGGGATGAATCCGGTAGGTGGCTGAGAGGAATGGGAGGGAGAGTGGCTGGGAGGGGAGTTGGGGGATGGAAAAGGAGGTTATTTGAAATTGGAGAATTCAATGCTGAGTCCTCCAGGTTGTAGGCTGCCCAGGCGGAAGATCAGGTGTTCCTCCAATTTGCGGTTTGGTTCGTTGTGGCAATGGAGGAGGCCGAGGATGGTCACGTTGGAAAGGGAGTGGGACGGGGAATTAAAATGGGTGGTGACTGAGGGAGGGGGTGTCAGGTCAGTCTCTGCAGGCTTGGCTGAGATGCTCGGTGAACTGTGCCCTGAGTCTACATTTGGTCTCCCCGATGGTGCTTTTACTGTCCCGTAAGAGCTGTTATTTTGTTCAGAAGGGACAGTCTTTTAACCTGTTGAAAGAATCGATTTGTTGTGCTGTGTGTTCCAGGTTATGCAGGTGGTACGGGAACAGATTACACGGACGCTGGCCTGCAAGCCCACCTCCCTCGACGTTTTCCGCAACAAAGTGAATGCTATGAACTACAGTGAGATTCTCAAACTCCGGCAAACAGAGAGGATGCACCAGGAGGAGACTCTTGCACCACCAGTCGTGTAAGGCCCTTGGCATAGCTGTTGGATATAAGGTGAAAGCGGGGTTTGTAACAGGAAGTGAACCACTCAGATCAGCCTGCCTGTACCACAGATGCACGAGTGCCTTTGTAAACCTCCCTGGCATTTTCGGTCTTTTTAACCCTTGGATTCTGGGCACTGGTTGGTAGCTGTGAGAGTGGACTTTCGGTCACAGGTTTTCAGACGGGCAAACTGGACACTGAGATGTTGAACACGATTCTTTCAAGTCACATTAAGAACAGGAGGCATCCATTCAGCTCCTTGAGCCTGAGTCAGCATTCAGTCCTCCCAGCATTGCACAGTGACGTTTGAGACCCATTGTATTTTCTGATCACATCGTCCCTATTCCATTCTCTCGGCCATCTTGGTCATGTGACAAGAACATATATCTGACCTTTGCCCTCATGGTTTTGAGTCTACTTCCCTCATAAGCCATAAGGAGCAGTGACTTGCAAAGAATCAAGAATATCAGTGAGCCAATTTGTTACACAGTTGTGCAGTCACAAAGACCAAGGCTTCAGCTACTCTGAGTCCCACAATATTTAATATTTTTACATTTTACCATGCTGAGTGAGTATAGAGAGGATAACTCACAGGCTTCCAGTGATCACTGATTGGATCTTCACATGTAGATCAAGAAACTGTTTTCATTCAGCCCTCACTTCATGAATGGCCACTCAACATGTGGAACCATTCAAACAGGCTGAACCCATCAGCACTCCAAACAATACCTGTTAGTCAGGATGGAGGTGGTCCAATGGAATTCTTTTCAATGGGAGAGAATGGCAATGAATGCAATGGAAAATGTTAGATCTCTTGGCATTTGTTGCAATGATTTAAGAACAAGGGCTTTAGATCTCTTGGAATTATTTTTAATGGGACTAAATAGGAAGGGATTTAGTCTGTTGGAAGTATTTTCGATGGGAGTGAATGGAGAATGATTTCTTCCCACAGTTTCTCCAACAATTTCTGCTTTTGTTTCAGATCTCCAACATCCTCAGTTCTTTGCTTTACGTTATTGAATAGGGAAGAGTTTGTTACATTGGGATCATTTACAATGGGAGTGAATGGGGAAGAGTTTGTTACATTGGGATCATTTACAATGGGAGTGAATGGGGAAGAGTTTGCTACATTGGGATCATTTACAATGGGAGTGAATGGGGAAGAGTTTGCTGCATTGGGATCATTTACAATGGGAGTGAATGGGGAAGGGTTTGCTACAGTGGGATCATTTACAATGGGAGTGAATAGGGAAGGGTTTGTTACATTGGGATCATTTACAATGGGAGTGAATGGGGAAGAGTTTGCTACATTGGGATCATTTACAATGGGAGTGAATAGGGAAGGGTTTGTTACATTGGGATCATTTACAATGGGAGTGAATGAGGAAGGGTTTGTTACATTGGGATCATTTACAATGGGAGTGAATGGGGAAGGGTTTGTTACATTGGGATCATTTACAATGGGAGTGAATGAGGAAGGGTTTGTTACATTGGGATCATTTACAATGGGAGTGAATGGGGAAGGGTTTGTTACATTGTGATCATTTACAATGGGAGTGAATGAGGAAGGGTTTGTTACATTGGGATCATTTACAATGGGAGTGAATGGGGAAGAGTTTGTTACATTGGGATCATTTACAATGGGAGTGAATGGGGAAGAGTTTGCTACATTGGGATCATTTACAATGGGAGTGAATGGGGAAGAGTTTGCTGCATTGGGATCATTTACAATGGGAGTGAATGGGGAAGGGTTTGCTACAGTGGGATCATTTACAATGGGAGTGAATAGGGAAGGGTTTGTTACATTGGGATCATTTACAATGGGAGTGAATGGGGAAGAGTTTGCTACATTGGGATCATTTACAATGGGAGTGAATAGGGAAGGGTTTGTTACATTGGGATCATTTACAATGGGAGTGAATGAGGAAGGGTTTGTTACATTGGGATCATTTACAATGGGAGTGAATGGGGAAGGGTTTGTTACATTGGGATCATTTACAATGGGAGTGAATGGGGAAGAGTTTGCTACATTGGGATCATTTACAATGGGAGTGAATAGGGAAGGGTTTGTTACATTGGGATCATTTACAATGGGAGTGAATGGGGAAGGGTTTGTTACATTGTGATCATTTACAATGGGAGTGAATGAGGAAGGGTTTGTTACATTGGGATCATTTACAATGGGAGTGAATGGGGAAGGGTTTGTTACATTGGGATCATTTACAATGGGAGTGAATGGGGAAGAGTTTGCTACATTGGGATCATTTACAATGGGAGTGAATAGGGAAGGGTTTGTTACATTGGGATCATTTACAATGGGAGTGAATGGGGAAGGGTTTGTTACATTGTGATCATTTACAATGGGAGTGAATGAGGAAGGGTTTGTTACATTGGGATCATTTACAATGGGAGTGAATGGGGAAGGGTTTGTTACATTGGGATCATTTACAATGGGAGTGAATGGGGAAGAGTTTGCTACATTGGGATCATTTACAATGGGAGTGAATAGGGAAGGGTTTGTTACATTGGGATCATTTACAATGGGAGTGAATGGGGAAGGGTTTGTTACATTGTGATCATTTACAATGGGAGTGAATGGGGAAGGGTTTGTTACATTGGGATCATTTACAATGGGGAGAAAGTGAGGTCTGCAGATGCTGGAGATCAGAGCTGAAAATGTGTTGCTGGAAAAGCGCAGCAGGTCAGGTAGCATCCAGGGAACAGGAGAATCGATGTTTCGGGCATAAGCCCTTCTTCAGGAATGAGGAAAGTTTGTCCAGCAGGCTAAGATAAAAGGTAGGGAGGAGGGACTTGGGGGAGGGGCGTCGGAAATGTGATAGGTGGAAAGAGGTCAAGGTGAGGGTGATAGGTCAGACTGGGGTGGGGGCGGAGAGGTCAGGAAGAAGATTGCAGGTTAGGAAGGCGGTGCTGAATTCGATGGTTTTGACTGAGGCAAGGTGGGGGGAGGGGAAATGAGGAAACTGGTGAAACCCGAGTTCATCCCTTGTGGTTGGAGGGTTTCTAGGCGGAAGATGAGGCGTTCTTCCTCCAACCGTCGTGTTGTTGTGGTCTAGCGATGGAGGAGTCCAAAGACCTGCATATCCTTGGTGGAGTGGGAGGGGGTGTTAAAGTGTTGAGCCACAGGGTGGTTGGGTTGGTTGAACCGGGTGTCCCAGAGGTGTTCTCTGAAACGCTCCGCAAGTAGGCAGCCGGTCTCCCCAATATAGAGGAGGCCACATCAGGTGCAGAGGATGCAATAGATGATGTGTGTGGAGGTGCAGGTGAATCTGTGGCGGATATGGAAGTTTCCTTTGGGGCATTGAGAGGGAGGTGAGGGGGGAGGTGTGGGCGCAAGTCTTGCACCTCCTGCGGTTGCAGGGGAAGGTGCCGGGAGTGGAGGTTGGGTTGGTGGGGGGTGTGGATCTGACGAGGGAGTCACGGAGGGAGTGGTCTTTACGGAATGCTGATAGGAGAGGGGAGGGAAATATATCCTTGGTGGTGGGGTCCGTTTGGAGGTGGTTTTAGGGTGAGAGGTTGGAGTGGGTGAGAGGGGTGGGGGAGTTCAATGGGGGTGAGTGGGGAAGGGTTTGTTACATTGGGATCATTTACAATGGGAGTGAGTGGGGAAGGGTTTGTTATATTGGGACTATTTACAATGGGAGTGAGTGGGGAAGGGATTGTTACATTGGGATCATTTACAATGGGAGTGAGTGGGGAAGGGTTTGTTACATTGGGATCATTTACAATGGGAGTGAGTGGGGAAGGGATTGTTACATTGGGATCATTTACAATGGGAGTGAGTGGGGAAGGGTTTGTTATATTGGGACTATTTACAATGGGAGTGAGTGGGGAAGGGATTGTTACATTGGGATTATTCAGTGAATGGGGAAGGATTTGGAAAATTGGGATAATTTACAATTGGAGTGAATAGGGAAGAATTTGATACATCGGGATCATTTACAATAGGAGTGAATGGAGAAGGATTTGTTGTATTGGGATTATTTACAGGAAGATTGAATGGGGAAGGATTTTGGTACATTGGGATTATACACAGTGGGAGTGAATGGGGAGGGGTTTGTTATAATGGGATTACTCACAGTGGGAGTGGATGGGGATGGGTTTGTTATGTTGGCCTTACAGTGGGAGTGAATGGGGAGGGGTTTGTTATAATGGGATTACTCACAGTGGGAGTGAATAGGGAAGGGTTTGTTAGATTGGGATTACTCACAGTGGGAGTGAATGGGGAAGGGTTTGTTATATTGGGATTACTCACAGTGGGAGTGGATGGGGAAGGGTTTGTTAGATTGGGATTACTCACAGTGGGAGTGAATGGGGAAGGGTTTGGTACATTGGGATAATTTACAATGGGAGTGAATGGGGAGGGATTTGCTATATTGGGATTACTCACAGTGGGAGTGAATGGGAAAACTTTTGTTATATTGGCATTACTGACAGTGGGAGTGAATGGGGACGGATTTGCTATATTGGGATTAGTTACAATAGGGGTGGATGGGGAAGGGTTTGTTATATTGGGATTACTCAGTGGGAGAGAGTGGGGAATGGTTTGGTACATTGGGATTACTCACAGTGGGAGTGAATGGGGAAGGGTTTGGTACATTGGGATAATTTACAATGGGGGGTGAATTGAATGGTGTTTGATAATTTAGAAACAGTAACAGTGGGAGTGAGTGGGGAGGGATTTGGGGAGGAGACGTCAATATGTGATGGAGCAGAGCTTAGAAAATGATTTCCTCACAACATCAGTCAGCAGGAGGCACTCTCCAGATCTCAGATTAACTTTGCGTTGGAGGCGGAGGGGTGACTTTATGGAGGTTTACAAAATTATGAGGGGCATGGATAGGGTAAATAGGCAAAGTCTTTTCCCTGGGGTCGGGGAGTCCAGAACTAGAGGGCATAGGTTTAGGGTGAGAGGGGAAAGATATAAAAGAGACCTAAGGGGCAACGTTTTCACGCAGAGGGTGGTACGTATATGGAATGGGCTGCCAGAGGAAGTGGTGGAGGCTGGTACAATTGCAACATTTAAGAGGCATTTGGATGGGTATATGAAGAGGAAGGGTTTGGAGGGATATGGGCCGGGTGCTGGCAGGTGGGACTAGATTGGGTTGGGATATCTGGTCGGCATGGACGGGTTGGACCGAAAGGTCTGTTTCCATGCTGTACATCTCTATGACTCTGTGGAGATCGAATCTGACACTGAGGGAAGGACAAACAAAATGAGTCTGTGTGTCCTTTCAGATGGATTCCAGCATTTCAACTGCCTGCAGCCCTGCATTTATTAGCAGAGGCAATAGCAAGCCTTGAGCCTGAGCGTTGTGATCGTTTGCTGTAACTAGTTAATTAGCTAAGTAGTTTAAGCAGTTTCTTCTCTTTATCCAAATTGGTTCATTGTTTTCAAAAGAGTAAAAATACAAGGTGCTGCTGGAACATAATTTGTGAAACTCGAGGTCAGGTCTGAGGTGGACCAGAAATCCAACACTTAAGTTTGATGTGATATATATTAACATAGTAAAGATGGTAGGACAGGTGATGCGTCACAGCTGCAGCATGTGGGAGTATCTGATGCATTAACAATCCATGTCAACCACTTCGCTGGTAAGTGTCAATGGATTGAACAGCTACAGTTTATGAGCTAAATGCTGATCACCCGAGGTCTCAGGGAGGGGTGGGGAAACATACTTGGATATTTGTACCAGAAGGCAGTCACACCCCTTAGTTTAGCTGACCAGGTCAATGACCAGGAACAGGAGGGTGCGACTGAGAGTCAGGTAGATAAGATTGAGAAGATAGAGCTTCACCCTTCACAGTTGTCTAACAGGTTTGAGGTTCTTGCAACTTGTATGGGCAAGAGCAAGACCTATACTAGTGGATGAGCAGACTGACCCCTGCATCGTGGTATTGCATGGCATTGCATCCAAGTGGGAGAACATTAAAAAGACATAGTTGCTGAATGAACGTTGGTAGAGATCAGCACGGTTTGGGGAATGGTCATCATTCTGAGCAGCTGAGAATGTGAATCCTGAGGGCCGTGTTGCCTGTCCAATGCCAGGCTTCAGAAGGCATCAGCACTGTACTGAGAGATTACCTTTGTTCTACGCTTCAAGATTTGGAATCAGTTTGGTTGGAATTGAGAAACAGCAACGGTTATAAACATTGGTGGGACTTGTTTATAGGCCAAAAAATAGGAGTAATAATATAAACCCCAAAGTGTAAGCCAAGAAAGTAGAGGGGCATGCCATTGGAGTAATATAGCAATGATGGAGGATTTGAATCTATATGTACACTAGATAAACTCAATTACTACCAATGTTGTTCCTTCAACTACCTGATGAAGGAGCAGCCCTCCGAAAGCTAGTGCTTCCAACTAATCTGTTGGACTATAACCTGGTGTTGTGTAATTTCTAATTTTGTGCACCTTAGTCCAACACCAGCATCTCCAAATCCTGACTGCCAATGTTGTAGAGGACAAACCTTTGGAATGTAATTGAAATGGTTTTCTAAAGCAGGACATTGAGGAACCAACCAGGAAACCGGCTACTTTAGGTCTGGTGTTGTGCAATGAAAAAATGGCAAATTGATCTTTTAATTTATGAAGGTGCCTGAGGAAAGAGTGACCACAATATGAGATTTTATATTAAATGTGAAAGCAATGGAGTTCAATTGGAAATTATGGCTGAATGGAAATGTGAAACCATGGGGAGTGAATTCTCTATAGCGGATTGGAAAATGTTAAAAGGCAGACAGTAGTAGAACCAGACGATGGTTAATATTTAAAGAATGAATACATAGTTTACAACAAAAATAAATTCATTTCATGCACAAAATCTCACAACTAAAGTGTTCTAATTGTGAGAATTATATCAGCAAGGAAGTTACTTAAACTATAAGGTTACCAAGAAAAATGGCGACACAAAAGATTGGGAACATATTAGAACAGTGTGATGGAAGAGTGTAAAAAATATAGATAGTGAAAATAGATAGGAGAGTAATGTAGTGAGGAACATGAAAATGTATGAAAAGATTAGGATAAGGAAACAAGTCAGTGCATTGAGTACAGGAGTTGAAATGTCATGTCGCAGCTGTGCATGACAGTGGTTAGGCCACATTTGGAAGACTGTGTGCAATTTTGGTCTCCCTGCTATAGGAAGGATGTTGTGAAATGGGAAAGGGATCAGTAAAGATTTACAAGGATGTTGCCAGGGTTGGAGGATTTGAGCCAAAGGGAGAGGCTGAACAGGCTGGGGCTGTTTTCCCTGGAACGTCGGAGGCTGAGGGGTGACCTTATAGAGGTTTATAAAATCATGAGGATAAAGTAAATAGATGAGATTTTTTCCCCCAGAGTCAGAGGACATATTTATAAGGTGAGAGGGGAAAGATCTAAAAGGAACTGACGGAGCTATCTTTTCACACAGAGGGTGGTGCGTGTACGGAATGAGCTGCCAGAGGAAGTGGTGGAAGCTGGTACAATTACAACATTTAAAAGGCATCTGGATGGGTATATGAATAGGAAGGGTTTAGAGGGAAATGGGCCAAGTGCTGGCAAATGGAAAACTTAAATTAGGATATCTGGTCGGCATGGGCGAGTTGGACCGAAGGCTCTGTTTCCGTGCTGTACATCGCTATGACTTTATAAATGTGGCTCCATTAGAAGCAGAATAAGGAGAATTTTTAAAGGGGAGTTTAAAAAAAAAGACAAGGAAACAAAACAACTATTTGTGCCTGTGCTTTCAGAGGACAATACTAAAACCATCCAAGAAACAAAGCTGCCAATGCAAATGAATGACAGATATTAATATTAAATAAAAGTGCTGGAAAGATTAATGGCACTTAAAGCAGTTAAATTCCTTGTGCGTTAACAAGGCCTTGGATTGTTAAAGGAAGTGGCTGTAACAATAGCAGATGTGTTAATGGTCATCTTTTAAAATTCTGTAAACTTTGGCATGGACCCTGCAAATTAGATGTAAGTTATATGTCACTGGATAGATCACTGGTCAATCAAGCCCCACTATTCCCCGAATCATCACAATGTGAAAACAATCCAAAGCTTCCTATGTACTGAAAGTAACTGTGTTTGTTACAAATTGTCTAACCAAAGGCAATTGGAAATTGAGTTTTAAATTGTACCTCTACACTTAAACCTGAAAATGTGTTGCTGGAAAAGCGCAGCAGGTCAGGCAACATCCAAGGAGCAGGAGAATCGACGTTTCGGGCATGAGCCCTTCTTCAGCTCTGATCTCCAGCATCTGCAGTCCTCACTTTCTCCTCTACACTTAAAGTCTAGCCCTTAAATCCCTCGCTTTCACAAACAGACGAAATGCACAAAGCGCAAGCTGGGGTTATTATGAATGATAAAGGGAAGAAAATTCAGGGAAACACAGTTCCCATTTAGGAAAGAAGGGATTGAGAAACTGGGGGATTACAGACACGTTAACCAAACATGTTAGAGTCTACAATAAAGGATGTGATCGTGGACACTTCGAAAATAATGGAAGGATGAGGCAGAGTCAGTGCAGATTTACAAAAGGGAAATGACAAACGTGTTTTTTAAAGTTTTTTAAGGCTATAATGGGAAATGTCTTGATTGTCAAGGAGATCAAGGGTTAGGGGAGAATGGGGTTGAGAAACTTATCTGCCATGATTGAATGACAGAGCACACTCAATGGGCTGAATGGCCTAACTTCTGCTCCTATGTCTTATGGTCTTAATAGATAGGGGAGAACAGGGTGAATGAGGTGTATTTAGATTTTTCAGAAGATTTTTGATAAGGTCCAGCATAGTAAACAAAATTAGATCACGTGAGACCAGGGAAATATACTTACAAGGATTGAGGATTGGTTAACAAAATAAGAATGGGAAGGACATCCTGTTAAATGCAGCAGTACAGGGAAGGAACACGTAGAGAGTAAGGGATGGGAGTCAAAAGGTAGCCATTCAGCCCCTCAACCTCAGCCTGTCATTTAGTGAGATCATGGCTGATCTTCCACAGCAACAACATTTTCCTGCACTATCCCATATCCTTTCACCATCAGTCTCCATCTTGAACACACTCAATGTCTGACCCCCCCACCTCTGGACAGAGAACTCCAAAGAATTTGGCCCCCTCTGAGAGAAGTTCTTCCTCAGCTCAGTGCTAACTGGTCTGTCCTGTATTCTGAGACTGTCCCCCCCACCCCACCCCAGTTACCAGACCTTGCAGCCAGAGGGAACCTTCTTCCTGTCAGTCCATGTAACAATGTCGTACTTTTCAATGAGATCATTCTTCCATATTTTACATTTTGCGTCGCTGAAGGAAAGTACTGAAACAGCATTGAGAAAGTTCGCTTTGGTTCATCAATTTTATGTCTGGCTGTAGGCGCACACTTGTGTGACCTTGTAGATCTTTGCTTGTCTGTTCATGCAGTCTCTGACCACATGATCTCTTCTGGTACCCAGGGAGTTAAGGGAGAGACTCAAACCCGAGCTGATGGAGCTGATTAAACAGCAGCGCCTCAACCGGCTGTGTGACGGCACTCTCTTCCGCAAAATCAGTAGTCGGCGACGCCAAGGTACGTCCTCCCGGTACTAATGCTTCGAGTCATGGAGTCTGATTCGTTTTGCGGCTGTCTGCCTCCCTTTGTCTCATGTAGGAGCCGGTGCTGGTTCTGGCATTGGCTCTTCCTTCACAGTGCTGCCCAGTGCTAGCCCCATTACAGGCCAACCCCCATCAACCCCCCCCCCCAACCTACCCATTACAGTCCAGATGCCTCTCCCCTCCCCTGCATTACAGGCCAGGCCAGGCCCCCTATTACAGCCCAATTCCCACCCCTCCACCCACAACCTACCCATTACAGTCAAGGTTCCCCCCCTCCCCCGCATTACAGGTCAGGCCTCTTATTAGATTAGACTAGATTCCCTCCAGTGTGGAAACAGGCCCTTCGGCCCAACAAGTCCACACCGACCCTCTGAAGAGTAACCCACCCAGAGCCATTTCCCTCTGACTGATGCACCTAACACTATGGGCAATTTAGCATGGCCAATTCACCTAACCTGCACATCTTTGGGCTGTGGGAGGAAACCGGAGCACCCGGAGGAAACCCACATAGACACAGGGAGAATGTGCAAACTCCACACAGGCAGTCGCCCGAGGCAGGAATCAAACCTGGGACCCTGGCGCTGTAAGGCAGCAGTGCTAACTACTGAGCCAGCATGCCACCCACATTGCAGGTCAGGTGCCCGCCCAACATTACAGGACAGGCCTGGCGCCCCATTTCAAGCCAACCTACCTATTTAAGTTCAGGGCCCCCCCCCCCCCCCCCCTTCCACCCCCATTACAGTCCAGGCCTCAATTACAGGTCAGCCCCGTCACAATCCAACCCAATTCATTCCTGACCCGCAAACGACCCTGGCAATCAGCTGGAAGGGGGGAAGATTTTGGTGCCTTGGATGAGGACATGGCAGAAATCGGTCACGGTGCCTGAATGGTTCGGCCGTTGACTAGCTGAGCTTTAGGCCTTTCTTTCTGAGCTTTCTCCTGTTTGCACTGACTGACCTACAGTCCCACTGACGTTGGGAACGTTGTCTCCCTCTGAGCTGGTTTACCCGAGATTCCCACCGCTGAGGGCTGCCCTGCCCAGTGAATCGAGTAGCGATGGCCCCTGTGTTCAAACAGCCACAGGAGCGCGCTCCCCCAGAACCATAAATGGGCGACAGGAGCAACTGTGAGGGAGTTGTCATCGGTAAAATTGTCCCAAAAGGGCGTGATGGAGGGAGAAATTGGTGGTTGTGGAAAGGAGCAATCAAAGAAACCTAGGATAACGTCAGTGTGGCACAACAAAGTCAGTGTGTTTGGCCAGGTTAGTGGAGCAACAACCTACGTTTCTATAGCGCCTTACATGAAATAAATGTCTCAAAGTGGCTCGCGGCACTGTTAAAAAGCAGGATTCTTCCAGCCAGCCACATGAAATACTTGGAGAGGTGAGACAAGTTTTAAGGAGCATCTTGAAGGAGGAAAGCAGGGCCCTCTTGTGGCGCAGTGTGGTAGCGTCCCTTACCCCTAGACTGGGAGGTCCCCAGTTCGAGTGCTCCAGAGGTTTGGGCAACAGCATTTCTGATATCAGGTTTTTAAGAAAAAAAAGTCTTTATAAAAGAAAAGGAGGGGGAGAAAATGAGGGTGGAAGGCAAGAGGTTGGAAAGAGAATATTCCAGAATTTAGGGCCCAGGCATAGCTGAAGGGTTTACAGTTGGGAGGGAGTGAGGGGAGGGGTGCTCACAAGAGGCTGCGATGGGAGGGTCTCAGGTAGTTTGGAGGGGTGTGGCCCTGGAGAAGCATCCTCTGCGAGTTGGCGGTTGGAGGGGGTCACTGATCGGAGGTGAACAAGTCCAGGGAAAATGAGGACAAGGGTTGGCGTACACACCCTTGCACGTGGGACGGTGGGCTGTAATCATTCTGATTAAACCAGATTGACCCCGCCCCAGGAGGCTTTCTGCTGCCTCTCGAGCTTTCGAGGTGGGTTGTGATTGGGGGTTAAAGGTCGGATGTCAGGCCTCCTGTGGAGAAGGTGTTGATAAAACAAGCTGAGCAGTTTGCAGGGGAAATATATTGTCCTGTCAGTGGAGGCGGGGGCGGGGAAGGAGGAACCGCATTTGTCACTGTTCACTGCTTCCCCTGTCAGCATTTCATTCCCGTGAAGTGACAGATTGGAGAGCAAGAGCTAATGTATGGCATCAACCCTCAAGGGAGTGTGGGGGAGGGCCGGGGTCAAGCAGAGATCGATGATGATTAAACAGAAAAACCCAAGCCTGGCTCTTTGAAAGTGCATCTTCTTTGGGCACTGTGTGTAAGATTTCCAATCTGGTGCTGACATGACGGGATTTAATTGGAATTGGCAGGCCTGATGTATACAGGCTGTAAATCAATTCCCTTTGAATCCCTTGCCCACAGCAGCTGCTGTCCCATGCCGACCTGCTTCAGTGTGACGGACTTTGATCCATCGAAATACAGGGATCCGGGATGATTCCATGTTGTCCTTGGATCAGGAGGACGGGTCACTTCGTTTAGTCAGGGGCACGGCCACACATTGCTTGGTGATGGGACCGACCTGAGAGAGAGAATTTGGTAGCTCAACTGAGGAAAAGCATGAAAAGGCCAAGTCCCCCTCAAAAGTAGAGGTGACCAGTTGAACCCATGAGCATGGAAAGAGACCCTACAGCCCATCAGGTCTGTACCAACCCTTTGAAGAGCATTTCACCCAGACCCGCCCCTATCCCTGTAACCCTGCATCTCCCCATGGCTAACCCACCTAGCCCACACATCCCTGGACACGGTGGGATTATTTCACACAGCCTAACCTGCGCATCTTTGGAGGAAACCCGTGCAGACACTGGGAGGGTGCGCAAACCGCACCCAGACAGTCACCCGAGGCTGGAATCGAACCTGGGTGCCTGGTGTTGTGAGGCAGTGGTGCTAACCACTGAGCCACCGTGCTGCCCCACAATCTTTCATTAAGGAAGATTAAGTGAAGATCATGGACGGGGTTCATAGATGTAGCGAACCCATTTGCATTCCCGGGAGATGAAAGTTGTAGGCCGTCCACAGTCACTGAGAAATCCGAGAGGGAATTCCGGAGAATTCTTCAGCCAGAGAGAACGTGGAACCCACATGTTTGGGTTGTATAATACCAATATATTCTTGGCACTATTGATTAAGCCCATGAGGGATAAGAGAATTGAAGGAGGTGCTGAGACAGTGACTGTATTATTGTAGTAGGAGTCTTGGGGGGGCCGAATGGCCGGTGTCTTCACTATTCAGTGGAATGCTGACTGGGTGGACTTGAGTGGAGGCTGGTATGAACTCCAGGTGGAGAATGGTAATGCCCTCGCAGTGGCTGAAGATAGTGGCAGTGGGGAGGGGGGGAGCGCGGAGTTGCAGTGCCAAGGGGGTTAACCTTTTCCCTGTGTTCAATCTGACAGACAAGCTGTGGTACTGCCGCCTGTCACCCAATCACAAGGTGCTTCACTACGGGGATGTGGAGGAGAGGGACGACAATCCAGCTATCGAGCTCCTGCAGGAGAAGAGTATGTACCGCTCCCGGAACTTTCCGCAAACACAGCCCGTCCGTCAAATTGAGTTGTTCAAGATGAGTCACTTTTGTGAAGCGAGTGACCATAACGTGGACTGCAGATAGCTGACAACTTTCGGGGGGGGGTGGGGGAGGCTGACATGTACATTGTGGAGGGGAATGGAAGCTGATGACATGAGATAAGGTCAGGCTGGGAAGAGGCTTCTATGGGCGGTACGGTGGCACAGTGGTTAGCACTGCTGCCTCACAGCACCAGAGACCCTCAATTCCCACCTCAGGCGACTGACTGTGTGGAGTTTGCACGTTCTCCCCGTGTCTGCGGGGGTTTCCTCCGGGTGCTCCGGTTTCCTCCCACACTCCAAAGATGTGCAGGTTAGGTGAATTGGCCATGCTAAAATTGCCCGTAGTGTTAGGTAAGAGGTAAATGTAGGGGTATGGTTGGGTTGCACTTCGGCAGGTCGGTGTGGACTTGTTGGGCCGAAGGGCCTGTTTCCACACTGTAATGTAATCTAATCTAAAAAATTCTGTGTGGAGCGTTAACTCAGGTATAGGTCAGTCGAGCAGTGAAGAGGGTATTGTTTTGAGAAGGTAACAGCAGACACTGTGTCTAGGGTCATTCACTGGGTGACCTGTTTTGAGGCACTTTGACTGCATCTTTTATCCACTAGGTCATTCAATCAGCTAAACAAACCCTATGAGATAGCCAGCTATGAGATAGGTCTGGGCCAAGCATTTGTATGGTGTGTTATCGTCCGTCTCAAACATTTTAGAGCACTATACGTAAAATGAGTTGCTTTGAAGTCTCAGTAGTAAGGGGAGCGGTCAGTAATGCCACCCGCCCTGTTTGAGATTCTACCACAGCATGTGAGTCTTGTCTGAGCCCAAGACCAGACCCTCACAGCAATTCATGAATGGGCTGGGGTGAGATCAACGTTTGTCCCTCAGTTTGTACGGATGCACGGGAAAAAGTATTTGGCAGATTCTTGCTTCTTATTGGGAGTGGGAGGATGAGCCAGTAACAGTTCACATCCAGATACTCTGGATGCAGAGGAAGCCATTCAGCCCCTCAAGCCTGTACTACCCCCAGCCAATCAGATCATTCTCGATCAGGTCCAGCCCATGTGCCTGCCCACCTTGAATCCATGTCCATTCAATACCCTTAATCTCATGAAGTATTGGTCCCAAATTTTCAAACTGACTCCCGTCTCAATGTCTTTTTGTAGAGAGAGAGTTCCAGGTTTCCATTCGCTTTTCTGTGAAGAAGGTATTTCTCAAACACCCCCAGAACAGACTAGGTCTAATCTAAAGGTTCTGTCCTCCCTTTTTGGTTTCTCCCACAAAAGGAAACAGTTTCTCCCTATTCACCCCATCAAATCCTTGAAGCACTTCAATTACATCATCCTTAATTGTCCACACTCAAGTGGAACACAAGCCTAATATATGCAACCTGTCCTCTGAATGTGGCCTTTTTTTAACCCCAGAGTCATTGTGATGAATCAGTGTCGCACCCTCAGAAGTGACTCTGCTTCTTTTGACATACAGTGCCCACAAATGAATTCAAGACTCCAGATGTGGTCTAGCCAGGGCATTACAAAGCTGTGACATAACCTCCAGATATATGTATTCCAGAAACCAATTCCATTACTTTGTCCACCTGTTTGTTAGATTGGAATGGAGTCTGTGACTCCAAAATCTCTCTGACTTACACAATTCATCACTTCTCACCATTTAGACAATACCCTGATCTATCTTTCTTAAAGGGAAGCTGAGAGAGTTTCCTACAATCAACTCCATCTGCACAGTTTTGTCCACTCACTTAATCCACCTCACGCAACCTTCTGCTCTCATTGCACTGCAGTAGTGCTTTGAGACTTGGAGCTTCATTCCTTTGTTCCACTTTATCAATAATTCAGACGTTGTGACCTCTGCAGATCATGAGGTGACAACACAAATCAGATGTTGCTAATTGGAGCCTATCTATTGGCTCTTCTTTAGGCTAAGCAAATTCTTTAATCATGTTACAGATACCATAGAGTGGTGACATCACTGGTGACACTATATGGGCATGACATAATCGGTGATGTAATGGGGAGGTGACATCATTAATTACATCTTGAGAAGTGAAATATTTGGTGATGTTCACATGAGGGGTGACATCGCTAGCAACATCATGGGGAGGTGACATCAGTGATGTGACATCACTGACAGCATCTTGGGTAGGTGACATCACAGTGATGTGACATCACTGATGGTATTATGGGTAGGTAACATCTCAGAGGTGCACAGTGGTGACATGGATAAGTAAAATGATGGTGACATATTTTTATTTTTCAAATAGGAATGTCCAAAGCATGGACAAACCTTTTTCCACTTAGCAGGTTGTAGATTTGATCTACAATGCACTGCCTGAGGGGCTAATGATGCCGAGTCAGTATTAACATTCCACGGGGGAACTGGATAAATGCCTAAGAGAAAGAAAAATAACAGGGCTATGGGAAAAGAGCAGGGGACTGGGATTAATTTAGACAGCTCCATCAATAAACTGGGTCAAGAACGAAGGGCCAATTGGTCTTCTCCCATGATGTTTCACTCTGGGTCTATGATCGGTTTTGAGGTCAGGAGGCTCTCCAGCCGATATCTCAAACCCACCTGAAGAACAGGAGAGTGGCGGCTTGGACTGAATGGTTAAATGTTGAGCTGTAACATCAACCAAATCCAATACTGACTGAGTGCCTCCCTTTCAGTTCCAGTAGCTGATATTAAGGCGTTGGTGACGGGGAAGGACTGTCCCCACATGAAGGAGAAGAGCACCCTGAAACAGAACCGGGTAAGTACAAAGACCTGCGGGGGTTGGGGTGGGGGCTTCAGACATCACAAAACCCTGACAAACCATGACCCATCTCCCAAACCTGGAATTATCATGGACAAGGCCTTCCATTGTGCTACCTGAAATTAAGCTCGTATCTGGTTAGCTATATTAGAATACTTGATGGTGCCTCCAATTGGCTTCACTCTCTGTGCTATCAGAAATGGTGCAGGGGGGAGTGTGTGGCTGAAGGGGAAAATCAACCCAAGAGTCGCCCTGGGGTCTGCTATTCATCTAAGGAGTTAGCATGACAATTGGAATCATTCATTGAGAGCTGTCTTTGTGAGCTCCCTCAGATTAACACCCCACAAACTGCAGTTATCTGAAGTCAGATGACAATCTCCCTTCAGGTATAGCCGCAACAAAATTTGCATTTACCTAACACCTAACATCCCAAGGCGAAGGGGTCTTGTGACACAATGACCCTAGCTCTGGGCCAGAAGATCCAGGTTCAAGGCTTTCCTGCCTGTCCAGGTCTGGCTGAACAGGTTGATTGTTATTAAATATCCTCAGTACCTCACAGAGGTGATATCAAATGTCATTTGACAATGAGCCTCTGTAGGGAACATTTGGATTGATGACCAAGAGAATTTGCTGAAAGATGTAGGTTGTATGGAACAATTTAAATACTGAAGACTCAGGAAGGCATAGGGACGTATGGCACGGAAACAAAGCCTTTGGTCCAACCTGTCCATGCTGACCAGATATCCGAAATTAATCTAGTCCCATTTGCCAACATTTGGCCCATATCCCTCGAAACCCTTACTTTAACATAGCCATCCAGATGCCTTTTAAATGCTGTAATTGTACCAGCCTCCACCACTTCCTCTGGCAGCTCATTCTATACAAGCACCACCCTCTGCGTGAAAACGTTGCCCCTTAAGTCCCTTTTAAATCTTTCCCCTCTCACCTTAAACCTTTGCCGGCTAGTTACGGACTCCCTGACCCCAAGGAAAAGACTTTGCCTATTTACCTTATCTATGCCCCTCAATTTTGTAAACCTCTATAGGGTCACCCCTCAGCCTCTGACGCACCAGGGAAAACAGCCCCAGCCTGTTCAGCCTCTCCCTATAGCTCAAACCCTCCAACCCTGGCAACATTTTTGAAAAGCCTTTCTGAACCCTTCCAAGTTTGACAACAACTTTCCGATAGGCGGGAGACCAGAATGGAATGCAGTGCTCTAGAAGAGCCTTCACCAATGTCCTGTATAGCTGCAGCATGATAATGGGCCAAGATGGCTAATGGCACAGCTGCCAATGGTGGGGCAAAGAAAATCAGGGATGTGTAAAGTGGCAAGAGCAAGAGAAGTGCAGAGACCTGCCACCAGCCAATTCCCTACTCTACCATTAGCATCAAGCCAGGCCATCAACCCTGGGTCAATAGAGAGTGCAGGATGGCATGCCAGGAGCATACCTGAAAATGAGGGGTCAGCGTGGTGAAACAAGAACACTAGTTGGAGTCATGCGTGGCACATCGGAAGGCAGTCATGGTTCTTGGAGGTCAGTCATCTCAGCTCCAGGACATCTCTGCAGAAGTTCCTCAGGGTGGTGTCCTCAGCCCAACCATCTTCAGCTGTTTCATCGATGACTTCCCCTCCGTCCGAAGGTCAGAATTGGAATGGTTGCACAGTGCTCAGCACCTTGGCGGCGACTCAGATACGGAAGCAGCCCATGTTCAAAAGCAACAAGATCTGGATGGTATCCTGATTGCAGATCCTAGGTTGGCAACAGTGGTGAGAAAGGGAGATGCCCACTTTCCAATGTGGGCATACCCACCAGCATCCATTCCACCTCCTCTCCCCAGTAGGTATAGCTCACTAGCACCTTCTCAATTAGAGTAGGGCAATCAATTGTGTCCTAGTTAGCATCCCTGGGGATGAATTTTAAAAAGCTGAGGGGAGCTGTTATTTTCCTGCAACACTATAGACTTTCCCGGTTTTTGTTTTAGCTTTTTTGATTTAATTTGCTGTCACCTCAGATACATGTTCCTCTGTCAGATTTACATCAGCCTCTTGCATCTTGTCCACCAAGTTATTTCCCATCATGCTTGGGACTCAGCTCATCGGACCTTGATTGGTTTAGACTCAATGAACTGCTGATGATAACATTGCGATCTATTGGATTTCCTTCCGCCACCCCTGTTGGTTGCACCGTACTTGAATATCCTTCACAAAACCAAGCATCACTTTGCCTGCAACAGACTGAGACATGAAGTTAGGAAAATCTCAATGGAGGAAAGCTTTGAGAATCATCCATCGGAATGAACTTACCACACACCGGGTCACAAATCCCTCACGTCAAAATCCTATGTTCTGAAAGAATCTGCTCCAGAGCACATTTCATTAACTCCTCCTGTCCCATAGCTCACTAAACTATTGGATCCTTCATATCAGTTCTGAAAGTACCCCTTCAGGTTTATGCCATCTCCTGCTCCTCCTCAATATTACCTCGCCTTTGGAATTCTAAAACCAACAACTGTATGAATTCTGAACCTGTTTCCCAGTGGGAACATACAGCTGACCTCTTGTTGTCCCCTCACTCAATCCTTTTGCGGTGTTCCATATCTCTTCAATAGTTACAGCATCCTTTTTGGACTCTGGAAACCAAGGCTGCTCATTGTAATCCATAACCTTTGACCAATGACCTTTGAGCTGCTGACCGTTCCCCTCTAACCTCCACCCCTCGGTTCAACCGAAGTTCTCTCTCTGGTCATCTCCCTGTGCCACACTAATAGACTGTTGTGGTATCCATGTCATCATCTGTTCCCATTATTTTTCCTCTCTCCATTTTCCCTTTCCCCCATTTTGGTTTTGACGTTAACCCGAGCTTCCTCCTTTTCCTAGGAGGTGCTGGACCTGGCGTTCTCTGTCCTGTACGATGCAGAGGACTACTCGCTGAACTTCATAGCCCCAACCAAATACGACGTGAGTGGCTGCAAAGGTCAAAGGTCAACTGCGATGGTGAAGTGGGGGACAGACTGCTCTGACACGGACCACCCGTCTATGACTCAGGAGGCAGTGTGGCCAGATTATCGTCAGTTTATAAAATAAAGGATAAACATCTACCGCAGGAAACATTTGGGAAAGTGGCTTATAATCAATGAGGAAAATAATAACAGAGAACGGGAGGACACAAACAGACAAGATGAGCGGACATGCGGGTTGTAGTTATTTGGAAATCAAAATGCAGTGGTTGCAGAATCTTTCAGGCAGAGGTGGATAGATTGTTGATGGCCAACGGGATGGAAGTTATCAAGGTGATGCTGGAATGTATAATTGAGGTTTGAAGTAGGTGGTCTCATTGAATGGTGCAGCAGGCTCAGAAGTGTCGTTCCTTTGCATACGGCAGATGAAATTTAACGCAGCAATGTGTGGACTAATGTTTTTTTGGGGCTGAAGAATGGGAGAGGCTATGTATAAATTCAGCCTTCCGGAGCCCTCTTTACATTTGTGCCACACCGACTCGTGGGTTCACGTGCTCGGATCTCTGAAGGTGGCAGGAGAAGGCTGGGGTTGTTTGGTTTGCACTTACAGGCAGAACAAGGGGAGTTCTGTGAGGCCTTCAGAAAGCTGGAGCTGGGCCCCAGGTAGAGCGCCGTGCATGACACTGTAGGAAGGATAGCAAGACCTTTGAGATGGTGCAGAGGAGATCTACTAGTCCCATACAGAGGATGAGAGAGTTCAATGGTGTGGAGAAGCTGGTGTTGTTCTTCCTGGAGCAACAAAGTGTGGATTTAATAAAGGTGTTCCAAATGATCTAGAGTTTCTATAAAGTATGCCTTTTCTTTTTAAAAAAAAAAGGGAAATTATCCACCTGTCAAAACATTCCAAAAAGCAGCCAATGAAGTGTAGCCATTGCTGTGGTATTGGGAATACTCTAATGTAATAAGATGTTTACCCTGGAGCATTGATAACTGGACAGTTCAGATTTCAGCTGATGAGCAAAAGAACTGAGAGTGGGGAAATGGGTGATGGGAGTTGGCAGGATGAAGAGAACATCTTTATTTTGGGCATTTGTGATCTGTAGTGTGCTGCCTGGAACGGGGCGGGGAGGGAAGCAGGATCGGTCGTAACTTTCAGAACAAAACAACTGGGTTAAATAGTTGCAGAGAAACAATTTGCAGCCCTCCGGGGAAGAGCAGTGGAGTGGGACTGATTGAATGGGTACATCACTAGTATATGAGGCCGAAGGGTTTCCTGGGCCTAGTGGTATATTATGTTACTAGCATTAGTATGTTACTAGCTGGACTGTTAATGCTGATAATGTCTAGGGACTCGGATTCAAATCCCATTGTGGCAAATGGTGGAATTTGAAATCAGTAGAAAAAAATCGGCATTTAAGAGTCTAATGATGACCATGAATCTGTTGTCAATTGTTAGAAAAACCCATCTGGTTCACTAATGTCCTCTCGGGAAGGAAACTGGCTAACATTCTGGTCTCCTTGCTATAGGAAGGATGTTGTGAAACTTGAAAGCGTTCAGAAAAGATTTACAAGGATGTTGCTAGGGTGGAGGATTTGAGTTATAGGGAGAAGCTGAACAGGCTGGGGCTGTTTTCCCTGGAGCATCAGAGGCTGAGGGGTGACCTTATAGAGGTTTACAAAATCATGAGGGGCACAGATAGGGTCAATAGATGAGATATTTTCCCTGGGGTAGGGGAGTCCAGAATAGAGGCATAGGTTTAGGGTGAAATGGGAAAAATTTGAAAGGGACCTAAGGGGCAACTTTTTCATGCAGAGGGTGGTACGTGTATGGAATGAGCTGCCAGAGGAAGTGGTGGAGGCTGGTACAATTACAACATTTAAAAGGCATGTGGATGGGTATATAATAGGAAGGGTTTGGAGGGATATGGGCCGGGTGCTGGTAATTGGGACTAGATTAGGTTAGGATATCTGGTCGGCATGAGCACATTTGACCACAGGGTCTGTTTCTGTGCTGTACATCTCTATCACTCTACAACATGTGACTCCAGACCCACAGCCATGTGGTTGACTCTTAACTGGGCAAGATGGGCAATAAATACTGGCCCAGCCAGCAATGCCCTCATCCTATGAATGAAATTTATTTTGAAAAAAAACCAGGCTAAGCCTTATTCTGATCCGCACTTGGAGTATTGCGTACAGTTCTGGTCACCGCATTATAGGAAGGATGTGGAAGCATTGGAAAAAGTTCAGAGGAGACTTGCTAGGATGTTGCCTGGTTTGGAGGGAAGGTCTTATGAGGAAAGACTGAGGGACTTGAGGCTGTTTTCATTCGAGAGAGGATGGTTAAGAGATTATCTTATATGTCTCAATTAAGTAATCAGAGGGTTAGATTGGGTGGACAGTGAGAGCCTTTTTCCTTGGATGGTGATGGCTCGCATCAGGGGGCATAGCTTTAAATTGACGGGTGATAGATATAGGACAGATGTCAGAGGTAGGTTCTTTACTCAGAGTAGTAGGGGCATGGAACACACTGCCTGCAACAGGGGTAGACTCGCCAACTTTAAGAGCATTTAAATGGTCATTGGATAAATATGAGGATGATAATGGAATAGTGTAGGTTAGAGGGGCTTCAGGTTGATTCCACAGGTCAGCGCAACATCGAGGGCCAGAGGGCTGTAATGTTCTATGAACTGAAAATGTCCTTCACTGAAGTGACCTGAACTTGCCTTTTTTTTTTAAAAAAGTGACAGTGCTTTATCCCTGCCTCTCCCTAGTTCTATCTCTGGACTGATGGCCTGAATGTCCTGCTGGGCAAGGAGCTGAACAGTGAGCAGACCAAGAGTGAGCTGGAGATCCTGCTGTCCATGGAGATCAAACTGCGGCTCCTGGATCTGGAGAACATCCCCATCCCGGATGCAGCCCCGCCAATCCCTAATGCTCCGAGTAACTACAACTTCTGCTATGACTACAGCCACACTGAGCACTGACTCTCTCAGGGTGGGATCACGTCAAGATGCATCAGGGTCTGGGATGAGTTTGGGGACATTGCAGGTTTTATACAGCGCATGTAAAAATTAGTTTTTGTACACAGGCAGTGACTCGAGTATTTTCATGTGCAATATTCTAGAAGAGATGAAAGGTACTTATGAGAGAGGAAGGTATGGTGCACATTTCAGCTGGTAACAAAAATGGCTGCCCTGACACACTGGACAACTTCAGGGCAGAGGCGATTAGCTCACAAGAAGTGGTCCATCCCAGAAAGAAGGGGAAGCAGGAATACTGGGAATCTGATGGATGAGAAAATGGTGGCAGCGTTTAGCAGATGGCATCTGTGAAGAGAGAAAGTTAGGGTTAACATGTTGGAGCAGGGAGCTCCTGCGGGGCCGGTGACCATTCATCCAATGGTCCGACGTCAATCGCACATTTCTCTCTCCATAGATGTCCCAAGAAGAGGGCAGGAGGTTGTGAAGCCGATCATGATGAAGAGTAATCTAGAATCAAAACGTTAACTTGCTGTCTTTCTCTCTCCTTGGATGCTACCGAACCCGCTGTTATTTCCAGCATTTTTTTGGTTCTGTACAGATTCCAGCATCTGCAGTAATTTGCGCCGACATTTGTTTTATTAGTTTTTGTTAGCAGCCAGCCTTTAATTCTGGGCCAGGGTGAGACTGTGTGTTGGCAGGTTGCATTAACGCGGTGATCTTTGACTGTTTATAGAGCCCTCCCTGACTTTGCACGTCCTGCCAATTCTGCCAAATCACCAGCAACTCTGACTGTCCCAGAGCTTCACCTAGGTATAGGTGCTTCACTGACAGAGTTGGTGCCCCCTCTCAGATTGTCCATCCACCGATTACTGTAAGGGAGCAGGAGGCTCTCGTACAAGTATTCGATTGTGACCAAATGTCCCATTGGTCTCCATTGAGGCGGTGGTGGAAATGAAGGCCAGTGAGCAAGATAGATGTGGAGGCTTGCTTCCCCATTGGGTAAATTGTTCACCTGAACAGTGAGACTGAAGTGGTTGGTGGGTGGAGGGTGGTGTGCACTGTTCTCACTGTCTGTTAATGTGGAAATTGATCCTGATCTCAAACAAAAAGTTGACTTTGGACAGTTGGTTCAGTGACAGGATGTTCAGCTTCCTTCCCCCTGCTTTGGGTAATGGTACAACCTGGGGCAGCAGCAGCAGCATGTCGAGTGTTAGTTGATCTCGACTGGGGAATGCATTTGGGTGACCCTGAGTGGCCTCAGCCAAACATGGGGCGTGGGAGGGAAGAGGGACAGAACTGAGCCAGGGGTTCCTCATCAGTGTTGTCCTCAAATGGTGGAACGTGTGTCTACAAATACTGCCTGGAGAAATGAAACAACAGCAATGTACCTTTACTGCAGTGGTTCAAGTGGACAGATGCCACCCTCATCATCTCATTGGAAATTAAGTTCAGGCAAATTAAATTGATGGTGATACCCACTTCCCGAGAACAAATATGGAAAAAAAAATTGTCATGTTCTGAAGAATCATCATACTGGACTCAAAACGTTAACTCTGTTTCTCTCTCCACAGACACTACCAGACCTGCTGAGTGACTCCAGCTTGCTCTGTCTTTGTTTCAGATTTGCAGCATCTGCAGTATTTTGCCTTTATTTCGAGGAGTCCTCTATTGGCAATTACCTAGCTACCCAATCCATAATCAGTGTCTAAGTTGGTGAGAGAAGGGAAGAAAAAAAATCAGAAGGGGTAACGATTCTTTAAAAATGTACTGGGGAGAGAGAGCGTAAGAAATAATTCCCTGTTGGATTAGTTTTAATCTGCTTCAGATATTTGTTAAAAGGCACAGTGTTGCATAGTTAAGATATTGCCAACTCTCTAACGTTTGTACAGAATTTGCTTTTTACTAAGTACCATACAATGGTGTATCAAAGGGCCGTCCCTACTCAGGTGTTAACTAGTCCAGTATCAATACTCAGGCAATTGCAAAGGTGCCAGGGAGGCAGGGGAAGCAACTCATCATGGGCTCTGCTACACTAAAATTGGAAATCTGCAGTCACTGTTTCTAAAGATTTCTACTTGTAAATATGCCAAGCTTATTCACTTGGGCAGAGTAGGGAGGCTGTAATCCTAACCTTGTGCTGATATTGTTCAGACCCAACAAGTCAGAGCCCTAAATGTTTAACTGTCCACTGAGCTATGGAGAGGAGCTGAGATAGAGTTTAAGTTCCTGAATTATTAGCGATCTCTGTCGAGAAATGGATTTGCGTGTGTGCGCGCATCTCTCTATCTGTGTGTATGTGTCTGTGGGTGCATGCATATAAGGGTGGGAACAAGAATGTGTTCATCTTGGATGTCCTTCACAGTTGACTTTCCAGAACCAGGGGTCACAGTCTAAGGTTTCGGGCTAAACCATTTAGAACTAAAGTTTCTTCACCAGAGAGTAGTGAGCCAATGAAAGTTTCTACCACAGAATGTAGTCGAAGCCAAAACACTGTACGGTTTCAAGAAGGGGTTGGACATAGCACTTCGGGCTAAACAGATGAAAGCATATGGGGACGGGGGAAATGGGAACAAGCTATTAAGTTAAGTAGGTAAGTTAGCTCACTAAGCTGGAAGGTTTGTTTTCAGACGTTTCGTCACCATGACTAGGTAACATCATCAGTGAGAATCTCTGGTGAAGCATTGGTGGGATGTTCCACCTCTCTCTTTATAGAGTCTTGGCTTCTTAAGGTGGGTGATGTCATTTCCGTTTTTTTTTCAAGGGAAGGTAGATTGGGTCCATATCGATATGTTTACTGATGGAGTTCTGGTTAGAATGCCATGCCTTTAAGAATTCTCGTGTGTGTCTTTGTTTCGCCTGTCCTAGGATGTGTGTGTGTTGCCCCAGTCAAAGTGATGTCTTTCTTTGTCTGTATGTATGGGGGAAAAAAAACAGAAATGACATCACCCGCCTTAAGAAACCAAGACGTATAAATAGAGAGGTAGGACATCCCACCAGCGCTTCACCAGAGACTCTCACTGATGATGTTACCTAGTCATGGTGACGAAACGTCTGAAAACAAACCTTCCAGCTCAGCCAGCTAACTTACATACTTATCATCAACCTGAGCTACAAATCTTCTCAAAAATCGCTAAGCTATTGAGTTGTATGAGCAGCCCGTGATTATATTGAATGGTGAGGCAGGCTGAAAGGGCCAAATGGCCTCCTACAGCTCCTATCTTCAGTGTTTCAATGAATATCTGAATGAAGGGTTACAACAGCTGAACTGAGTGGTGCCTAAAATCAAAAGGGTAAGGAATTGGAAATTGGACCGGTATTTTGCTCGCAGTCTTAAATTAGATGGGTAAGATGAAATAACATTGCAACTTTTAAGTGCATGTAGCTCCTCTAATGTTGTGGTTAGTCATTGCTGTTTGGTCTGGGCGATGGCAGACCATTCAAAAGCGTGGCAAGGTGGTGGCATTGAGTTTCCACAGAAACAAGGCCAACATAGGAATAACAGTAATCCATTCAGCCCCTCAACCCTGTTCTTCCATTCAGTTGGGGCATCTCAAATTTGTAGCTTTTATGTGTCTTTGTCTCCATGTGAAAAGTGTTCCCAGACTTTATTCCGAAGTGGACTGGCTCTGAAGTCAAAGTGATGTTCCTTTGTTCTTCAGAAAAAAAAACTAGTTCTCTGTATCCAGTCAAATCACATTAATACTCTATCAGATTACCCTTCAATCATTAACTGTCTGTGCTCAGGCTTGTCTTTGGTAAGCCGACAGGAAAGTACGGAAAGGGACAAGATCTGATTTCTTCAAACGTTATTGGAAGCAGTGAGTGTGAAAGAGTTTAGAATATGCTGTGTGCTGAGCTGGGAGGCAGGGTACTTGGATCGCAAGATGATATTTGAAAGACTTGCATTGATTTAGCACTTTTTGTGACTCGCAGAGGCCTTAAGAGTGTTTACAAACAGTGGAACACTTTTAAAGTAGTCACTATGGTACTGCAGGAAATCCAGCATCTAATTATTGCACAAGCTCCCATGTTTTCATCGGGCTGGTCCATCTGACTGTGTACTGAACAGACAGAACCGACAGTAGTCCCTCAGTATTGCACTGGAGAGTCAGTCTCAACTAACCACTCAAGCCTCTTAGGTGACAGTCAAACACGTATGTAAGAAAGAGCAGGGAATGTGCAGCCTTCTGCAGTTAAATAGCCTACTAAAGCTGTGCCGAAGCAGGGAGAAAGGTCAATCGTGCAGAGGACCATTGTCAGCCGTGGAATGGTATCACAGCAACAGTTAGGGGCTACTACGAGAGAGATGCCAGAGTAGAGCTGTCAGACAGTAATTAAAAGGGAGCTTAAAAAAAAGGGAACGTGCCAACAGAGATGTACTCTCAAAGTGACAAGAGGCTGTTACTGTCGCTGATTCTCACAATCTGCCAATTGTAACCAGTCCCAGTAACAGGGTTCTTCTGATGCACGGTGCACGGCCACAGATTTACACTGGATCAAACTGGAGCAGGTATTGGTTAATTTATTGACAATGACACTACTGCTTTGGGGTTTGGTTTTGTAGCGCTTCTTTGTTTTGTACAAATATATATATATATATAAAGGAAAGTCTTAACATGTTTTGTAAGAAAACGATCTGGTTTTCCTGCTGTGAAATGAGCAGCCATTGATAGATCATAACTATCCAGCCTTACTTGTGATTCACAATAAAGTGTCATTGAGCTACTCTGCTGCCCTTGTATGAATTTTGCTCAGGATCCTGGCCTGCTGATCATTCTCCATTGGGGCGGAACGATGGTTAGCACTGCTGCCTCTCCGCACCAGGGATCCAGGTTTAATTCCAGCCTTGGGTAACTGTCTGTGTAAAGTTTGTATGTTTTCCGCATGTCTGCATGGGTTGCCTCCAGGTGCTCCAGTTTCCTCCCACTGTCCAAAGAGAAGGTGGATCGGCCATGTTAAATGGCCCATCGTGTCCATGGATGTGCAGGTTTGGTGGATTAGCCATTGGAAATGCAGGGTTACAGGGATGGTGTGGGATGCTCTTCAGAGGACTTGATGGGCCAAATGGCCGCCTTGGGATTCTGTGATTCCAATGGTTGACATGCTGGTTGGTCACGTTTGGCTGTCAGTGTGATAAATACTGTGTAAATAAGAACAATTACCAATGGCTGCACCCACTTACTGGTTCTGGGCAAATCCCTAGTGTCTCAGTCAGGAAAACCAAAGGGGAGATCTGCAACTGCAGATTTTTTTTTAAGAGAAGGAAAGATATGCACATAAACTGAAACTATTTCTGAGGGCAACTATGGATCAACTACATTGTATTGCTCATGTAGACCAGACCAGGTGAGGAAGGTAGATTCCCATTCCCAAGCGCATTTTGGGGTGGTACAATAATGCCAATTGCATGATATTTACGGGCACAACCACCGATTGTTAGAGAGAACATGCCGAGGGATGCAGGTACACAATTCTTTGAAGTTTGCATCACATATAGACGGGGTGGTTAAGAAGGCGTTTAGCACGCTTGCCTTCATTGCTCAGTCCTTTTAAACATAGGAGTTGGGAAGTCAGGTTGAAGTTGTACAGGACATTGCTGAGGCCTCTTCTGGAGTAACGTGTCCTATTCTGGTTGCCCAATTATAGGAAGGATATTATTAGAAGCTGGAGAGGGTTCAGAACAGACTTACCAGCATGTTGCCAGGTGTGAAAGGTTTGAGTTATAAAGAAAAGCTGGATAGGCTGGGCCATTTTGCACTGGTTCATAGCAGGTTGAGAGGCCTCCTGATAGAAGTTTATAAGATAATGAGATACAGATAGAGTTAATGGTAGTTGTCTTTTCCCTCGGATGGGGATTTTCAAGACTAGGGGGCACATTTTTAGAACATAAGAACTAGGAGCAGGAGTAGGCTGTCTGGCCCCCTTCAAGCCTGCTCTACCGCTCAATAAGATCACGGTTAATGTTCTCGTGGACTCAGCTCTATTTACCCATGTTTTCACCATAGCCCTTAATTCTTTTATTTTTCAAAAATAGCTTTAAACGCGATTACTGAACTGGTGTTAACCACTTCCCTGGGCGAGGAATTCTATAGATTCACAACTCTCTGGTGAACAAATTCCTTCTCAATTCAGTCCTAAATCTGCTTCCCCTAATCGTGAGGCTGTGCCCTCTTGTCCTAGTTCCACCTGCCAGTGGAAACATCCTCTCTACTCCTATCTTATCGATTCCCTTCATCGTTTTTTTTTGTTTCTATAAGATCCTCCCTCATTCTTCTGAATTCCAATGAATATAATCCCAGTCTACTCAGTCTCTCATCATAAGTCAACCCTCTCAACTCTGGAATCAACCCAGTGAACCTCCTCTGCACCCCCTCCAGTGCCAGTACATCCTTTCTCAAGTAAGGAGACCAAATCTGCACACAGTACTCCAGGTGTGGCCTCACCAGCTGTAACATAACCTCCCTGCTTTTAAACTCAATCCCTTTAGCAATGAAGGACAACATTCCATTCGCCTTCCTAGTTACCTTTTATACCTGCAGACAAGGTGAGAGGAGAGATTTTTTAAAAAAAGACTTGAGGGGCAAATCTTTTACGCAGAGAGTGGTTCAAAGATGGAATGAAATTCCGGAGAAAGTGGTGGATATGAATATAATAATGTTTAAAAGACATTTGGATGGATACATGAATAGGAAAGGTTTGGAGAGATATGGGCCAGGAGCAAGCAGGTGGGAATAATTTAGTTTGGGATTAGATTTGGCATGGACTGGTTGGACCAAAGGGTCTGTTTCCATGCTGTATGACTCTGTAACTCCATGAACAGGAGTGAGAATCCCTCCAACCTGATGTTCTTTGTGCTACATTTTACAGTTAATGTGTTCAAATCTCATCTCAGCCTCATCCCAATCCCCCTCCAACCTCTGCATTCTTCAACTCTGACTGACCGTTTCCCTCTAGGAGGGACTGAATGGACTGCACAAACTGCAACCACAATGGGAGAAGTGACCATTCATTCCCCTACTGAGTGCTGAAGGGATGGAATGAGATTTATCCCATCACCCAAGCTGCAGTAAGTTCCCAAGTGAAAGCCCATCACTTGCTCCATGGGTGAAAAGAGTTGAATTATGTCGTCCTATCAGCTGACATTTTGGTACGTTCACTGGTTCATCCACTCCAGCAAGACAGCAGCGATTCACTCTCCCTCCCAGCAGAAAGTGTATCCTAGTGTTAATCGCTGATTTTATTCGGGGGAAGTGGCATTGCTGGCTTCTGAGGCTGCAAGACAGACTTTTTTTTATTTCCCCCCCCCCCCCAGTCCAAGTGTAACATGGCTCTGTTTCTGAACAGCCAGGAGGAGGGATTAATCAACCTCAGCACAGACAAAAATACTCACAAGAAGGAGTGTGTGCTCAATGAATAACTCTGAAACACAGTTTTGAATGTACCTATTAAAGAAACAACAGAAGCTACTCAGGACAATCTGTGTCCCAAAGGCACTGACTGGGGTATGAGACCTCTTCCCCCAAGTCCTAGAGTCACACAACACAGAACCAGACCCTTTGCTCCAACTTGTCCATGCCAAGTAAATATCCTAAATTAATCTAGTCCATTTGCCAGCATTCCCCCTAAAGCCTTCCTACTCATATACCCATTCAGATGCCTTTTAAATGTTGTAATTGTACAGGTCTCCACCACTTCCTCTGGTAGCTCATTCCATACACATACCACCCTTAGGTTTCTTTTATATCTATCCCCTCTCATCTTAAACCTATGCCCTCTATTTTTGGAAAAAGGACCTTGTCTGTTTACCCTATCCATGCCCCTCATGGTTTTATAATCTCAATAAGGTCACCCCTCCGCCTCCAATGCTCCAGGGAAAATAGCCCCAGCCTATTTAGCCTCTCCCTATAGCTCAAACCCAGCAACATCCTTATATATCTTTTCTACATCCTTTAAGTTTAAAAACATCTTTCCTATAAGCAGGAAAACCAGATTAAATGTAGTATTCCAAAAGTGGCCTCACCAATGTCCTGTACAGCCGCAACATGACATCCCAACTCCTATACTCAATACACTGACTTCTAAAGGCATGTGTACCAAATGCCGCCTTCTACCCCATCTAAAGGAGTGTCGAGTTTAAATAAAGCTGGATACCAATTTTATCCCTCTTCCTAGCGACCATCTGAGGCTAAAGCAGTCTGTTCACATCTTTGGTGTCATGTCTGACTCCAGGCTGACAGGCTGGTCATTACGTCTGTACCTTCGTTAACGTGACCTTAATTACTTCCCTCTGTCTCAGCTCAGCTCAGTTGCTACGGAAGCCATACCTTTTTTTACCTCTAGACTCGACTCCCAAAGCCCTCCCATGTCTTGTGCTCCATTAACAAGCTCATCTGAAACTCTCTGGCCTACAGCCTAACACACATCTGTGTCCTATTCACCCAGTAGCATCTGTTAACTGAACTGGCTAACACCGGCTATAAAATTATCATCATTGTTTTGAAATCTCTTTGTGGCCTCGTCCCTATCTCTACAGTCCAAAACAGCTACTCCTCCAGTTCTGGCCTCTAGTGCATCCCCAACTATAATTTCTCAGCCATATCTTCAGCTTAACTTGCTTCCTCCTGTAAGATGTTGCCTGAACTTGGGGCCTTGACAAAGCTGTTGGCTACCTGTCCCCTTAATCACCTTATGTAGTTCAATGTTAAAGTTTGTTCCTTAACATCCCCTGAGAGTGTTTGATTATGTTAATAGTGACATATAAATACAAGATGTCACCCTTGAACAACGGCCAGCATCAACAGATATTCGCACATGGCTATCTCCTGGCAATGAACAGGGATCAGCTTTTACCCAAAGGCCGAGTGTAGGCCGATCAGATTAGGCAGTGCAGATCAGCGGTCTGAACTGAAATCTGTCCATCAGTTGTTTAATTACAGGATTCCTCTAACTGAGCCACTAAGGGATCTGCCTTCTTTCTACAGTTTGTTTGTAGTTTAAACATTGATTTACTGGCTATGGCCAGAACTTGCCATGCTTTATTCTTCACTATTGAGAAAATAGTGGGAAGCCCCTGTCTTGAACAACTGTAGTCTACATACTAGGTACATTCACAGTGCTGATAAGGAGGGATTTCCAGGATTTTGACCAAGAAATCCAGGACTTTTCAGACAAAGAAAAAACTGTGATATTGTTCCAGGTCAGGGTGGTGAGCGCCTCAGAGGCAACTTGCAATGGTATACCCTTTATCCCTGAGGTTTGGTTGATGCTGTGAAAAGTATCTTACATGCTTTTAGTTTTGTTATGCATTCACATTAACAGAAAAGGAGCAACGGGTGAGAAGGGATATGGTGCTTCACAGTCGCACAGCGTTCTTCTTAAGCCAAGCCAAAATGGTACAATGAAACATTGCAGAAAATAAGCTTTATTTTAAACAGCACATGAGCAAGAACAGCCCCATTGGCACAGTCAAGCAGCTTAAAACTTAAATTCAGTTTCTCATCAAGAACACAACAGAAGCAAACCTTTAGTTGGATTTGAACTTTTTTTTTAAATTTCAACTTGAAGTAACAGGTAAGGGTAAAACTTTAGTACTGTGTCCTGTCAGCATAGCCGCTGGCAGGTCTGCAGAGCAAACATACACCGTACTGAGGCAAATACCAAGCAGTTGGAGGAACTTGCACCCTAACAACTCAGTAGGTTTAGAGTTTTAAACAGAGATACCATCCAAAGCCAGCAAAGATCAAACACCTCGGAGGATACAAATTTAATCTTACGCACCATTTTCTTTAGCAGTTGAGCCCTGGCTGGGAGTGAGGCTGTGAAATTTGCTTTAATCTTGACGTGAGCTTGGCAGCTTTTAGTAAGAAGAGCTGCCTGTACAGCACAGAATACCTCTGCAGTTCAGTCTGATGTGAGTCTGCATGGAAGACTGGGTGGATATGCACATCGCAATTCAGGTACAAAAATCAAGGCGGAGGGAGGTGCGGCTAAAAGTTCTGTTCAAGATTTGATCAGTTCCTCCTTAGTGATGTTTAATACAGCATGGGGGCTGTTTTGCAAAGAGAAACATTTCTGAACTTGCTCAAAGAAACACCTGCCCTGGGCGTTCCCTTTGTACTTTCCCTGCTGTGCTAGGCACGACGATGGGTGGCAGGGTACAGCAGCTATCTTTGCTGGAAACAGCGATGGGTGCCAGCTTTAAAGTCCAGCCAGTCAACTCACCATTCTTCCGATCAGAAGGAACGAAAGGATGAAGTTCAGGTGCTTTCTATTTAGAAATTAAAGAATTCCTGATGCAGAAAGTGGTACTGCCCCAGGTGGGGAAGGAAACAAAATGACGCATGTCCAGTTCCTGACTGCAGGATACAACTTGAGGACTGAAAAAAATTTCCGAGGTTCACACAGCATGCTCCACACTCACCTTTCTGCATCTCAACTTCATCAAACCCAAGCAACGCACGTTCAAAGAAAAACCTGCAGCGACACCTGAGATGTTGGCGTTATCAAATTGAACCCCGGGAACCACAGTACTCTTGTCAATATTTCAAAGCCTGCTTTCATCTGCACAGGCACAAAGAGCTGTGTTCTCTGACTCATCCATCCAGCCTCATTCCAAGAGGGAGGAACTGGTCTGCTCCTCCAGGTATTTGGCCTTGACGCTGGTGAGTCTGGGGTGAGCTAGCTGAAGCCGCTCGATGTCTCTGATCGTCAGCCCACTACACATGGAAACATCCAGACTCCTCAGCCACTGACATTCCTGCATGAGGACCTCTAGTGCCCTGGGAAGGTGAAACAGTGTGATGGAGAGATGACAAACACAAGGATAAAATTACATTGAATTTTGCAGCAGCAGAAAGCAGGTCCAAGCTGGTGTTGGTGCATCCCAGAAGACCTCTCCCAAGAAGTTAAAAATCACACCACACCAGGTTATAGTCCAACAGGTTTATTTGGAAGTACTAGCTTTCAGAATGTTGCTCCTTCATCAGGTGATTGTGGAGTATAAGGCGCAGAATTTATAGCAAACATTTAGTGTGATGTAACTGAAATTATATATTGAAAAAGACCTGGATTGTTTATTAAGTCTCTCATCTTTTAGAATGACCATGGTGGTTTCAGTTCTTTCTTATGTAAATCCCAGAGATTTTTTAAAGTTACAATCTCAAGTGAACTTTAACAATTGTGACCAGTGGAATGCCACAAGGATCAGTGCTGGGTCCACTGATTTTCATCATTTATATAAATGATTTGGATGCGAGCATAAGAGGTATAGTTAGTAAGTTTGCAGATGACACCAAAATTGGAGGTGTAGTGGACAGCGAAAAGGGTTACCTCAGATTACAACAGGATCTGGACCAGATGGGCCAATGGGCTGAGAAGTGGCAGATGGAGTTTAATTCAGATAAATGCGAGGTGCTGCAATTTGGGAAAGCAAATCTTAGCAGTACTTGTACACTTAATGGTAAGGTCCTAGGGAGTGTTGCTGAACAAAGCGACCTTGGAGTGCAGGTTCATAGCTCCTTGAAAGTGGAGTCGCAGGTAGATAGGATAGCGAAGGCAGCCTTTGGTATGCTTTCCTTTATCGGTCAGAATATTGACTACAGGAGTTGGGAGATCATGTTGCAGCTGTACAGGACATTGGTTAGGCCACTGTTGGAATATTGCATGCAATTCTGGTCTCCTTCCTATCGAAAGATGTTGTGAAACTTGAAAGGGTTCTGAAAAGATTTACAAGGATGTTGCTGGGTTTGAGCTATAGGGAGAGGCTGAACAGGCTGGGGCTGTTTTCCCTGGAGCATCGGAGGCTGAGGGGTGACCTTAAAGAGGTTTACAAAATTATGAGGGCATGGATAGGATAAATAGACAAAGTGTCTGTGAGAGTGTGTGTGTATGTGTGTAAGTGTGAGCGTAAAGGGGTATAAGTCTGTGAGAGGGTGAGTGTCTGTGTGAGCGTATGAGTGAGGGTCTGCATGAGTGTATGGGTCTGTAGGAGTGTGTGTTGTGTGTCTATCTGTCTGGTGTTGTGTGATTTTTAACTTTGTACACCCTAGTCCAACACTGACATCTCCAAATCATGTCTCCCAAGAAGCACTTTATCCAATTTTCAAAGACATCTTTTTCTTAACCTTGTATGCTGCATGCTAAATAAAAACCACTGTCAATCAGAAAGAAAACCAGAAATTGCAAGAAAAGCTCAGCAGGTCTGGCAGGGTCTGTGGCGAGAAATCACAGTTCACGTTTCGGATCGGGTGACCCTTCCTCAGGTGTACTCTGACTTCTCACCATAGATGCCACCGGATCGGCTGAGCTTTTCCAGCAATTTCTGTTTTCCTTCCCCGTATGTCATCTGCTTCAGTTATTCCACACAGTAACATTCTCCAGGTAAAGGAAGTTCTCCCAAATTCCTTCCTGGATTTATTCCTGCTCTTTCTTACACTTACAAGCCCCGTAGCGTGGAGGAGGATGCAGGTGCTGCGTCCACCTTGCAGAGAATTTGGCCCACTCTGTGCGAGAGAGGATAAGGAGACACCATTTTGCCCTCATATGAGACAGGGTGACTGGCTCAGAACCAGCAGCAGCTACCCTGAGTAATTTTCACCTGCTTGATTTGGCTGAGGCAAACTCTAACACTCGAGATTGCAATCCAGGCCACCACTGGCTGACTCGGTGCAGACTGGTGCTGAATCGGTGACTTGGCTGAGCCACTTAACAAGGCAGCAAAAGGAATCCTGCTTTGAAAAGTGACACCCCACGCACTCTGGTTAAATGTAAGAATGAGATATTTGCATTTATGTAGTGCCTTTCTCAGTGACAGGGCATTCCAAAGTATTTTTACAACCAATCCTTTTGGTGTATCATCACAGTGGCATTGTTGGAAATGTAACAGCAAAAACTGTGTGTGGCAAATGACTAAACACCTTGATGCTGAAGGTTAAAGAATAAATACTGATCTGAACTCCCGAGAGTTTGATTAGATTAGATTAGATTAATTACAGTGTGGAAACAGGCCCTTCAGCCCAACAAGTCCACACCGACCCGCCGAAGCGTAACCCACCCAGACCCATTCCCCTATCTTTACCCCTTCACCTAACACTACGGGCAATTTAGCATGGCCAATTCACCTAACCTGCACATTTTTGGATTGTGGGAGGAAACCGGAGCCCCTGGAGGAAACCCACGCAGACACGGGGAGAATGTGCAAACTCCACACAGAGAGTCGCCTGAGGCGGGACTTGAACCCGGGTCTCAGGCGCTGTGAGGCAGCAGTGCTGACCACCGTGCCGCCCACAAGTTGTTGTCTCCTTTGCTTACATCCACCAGAGAAGATTAACATTGCTTCAGAAGAGCAGCACCCCTCTGACAATGCGCAATAGTGTACTGCAAGCATCTGCTCAACCATTTGGTCAACGTTCTGACCCAAATCCAAGCACCAGGTCAAAAGCTGACCCCTCCCGTCCTGTACAACACCTGGCCTTTGAACACTAAATCATCCAGAATAATATAACCAGAGTCACACCTCACTTCACACACAGCAAAATACCCCAAGTACTGCATATTCCTTTCAAACAGTTTGTGACTTACTGGCTGGTGATCTTATCGCAGCAGGAGATTTCAAGGTTAGTGAGCCTCTTCATGTGGTTTGCAGCAGTGATCATCCCTTGGTCAGTCAGTTGGCCACAGTGGCTGAGGGATAGCCCTTCCAGGCTCCGGCAATGCTCTGCAATGGAGACCACGCTCTCGTCCGTTATCTCGCGGACCATGTTCAGTGACAAGGTCTTCAACTCCTGAAAGCGGATTTCCTGGGGATGCAATTCAAAAGGATTAGCGTGCCAGCTCAGCTTCAATTTCTCTTGTTAGTTAGCATTCTACATCAGGGAAGTGAGGGTGCAGTGGTAATGGTGGTGGTCTAGCAAGCCTGGGCAATGTTCTGCGGAATCTCATCACTGCAGATGGTGAAATCTGAATTCAATAAAATCTAGAATAAACAGCTTGCCCTGTTTGTAACCATTGTCAAATTCCCTTAAAACCCATCTGAATCATAGATTCCCTACAGTGTGGAAACAGGCCCTTTGGCCCAACAAATCCACACCGACCCTCAAAAGAGTATCCCATTCCCCTACCCAATATTTGACATTTCCCCCTGACTAATGCACCTAACCTACACATCCCTGAAAACTATGGGCAATTAAGAATGGCCAATTCACCCTGACCTGCACATCTTTGGACTGTGGGAGGAAACCAGAGCACCTGAAGGAGACCCACGCAGAGAATGAGCAAACTCCGCACAAACAGTCGCCAGAGGCTAGAATCGAATTTGCGTCCCAGGTGCTGTGAGGCAGCAGTGCTAACCACTGTGCCGCAGTCGTGTGTGGGTTATGGTATGCATGTTAATGCAGTCACTCTCTTCATTCCACTACCAAGAAACGTAAGGATCTGCACTAATTTAGTAAATTAACCAAAGGATGCCAATTGGTTATGGATGTAGGTACATGCCAGGTAGCACATATATTGAAAGAGAAGACAAAGGATAAGAATAGATCATGAGGTGAGAGTTTTAGGTTAATGGTAACACAAATTTAAAGAACTCAGGTTAGAAATCAATGCATTACCTTAACCCAATATAGAACATCAACAAAACTATAGGTAGACTACAGTGCATTCTAGCAAGAAAAGCAGAACTGATATTAAATGGTCATTGGATAAACATATGGATAAAAATGAAATCGTGTAGGTTAGATGGGCTTCAGATTGGTTTCACAGGTCGGCACAACATTGAGGGCTGAAGGGCCTGTCTTGCACTGTCATGTCGTATGGACTATGTTACAGTGGACAAGGATAAAAGATGAAAAGGGTGAATTGGGCATTTCGCTCTCAACTACCAAGCTCCGAACCAGCGTCGGTTTATAGGGCTGGGGAAGTGTTGAACTGTGATCACTCTATAATCCCTCATGGCATGGATATCAGAGAATCGCAGAAAGAGGCCATTCTGCCCATTGAGCCTACACCAACTCTCTGAAGACCACTCCACCCAGACCTACCCCTCCACCCCATTCCTGTAACCCCGTATTTCCCATGGCTAATGCACCTAGCCTACACATCCCTGGACACTATGGGGCGATTTAGCATGGTCAGTTCACCGAACCTGCATATCTTTGGATTGCAGGATGAAACCGGAGCACTGGGAGGAAACCCACGCAAACACGGGGAGAATGTACAAACTCAACCCAGACAGTTTCCCAAGGCTGGAATAGAACCCGGGTACATGGTGCTGTGAGGCAGCAGTGCTAACTGGACTATAACTCGAGAATAAATGATACCAATGTTTGAATTTGTTTGTCTGTACTTCAATCCTATGATTTCAAGGACATAAACCAAACTCTGTACAATATTAAACCTAAAACCATATCATTCTAGCCCCATAGTATAACGGGGTAAAGCAACAGACCCATTAACAAAACCAGTGACTGCTCTATCAAGTGAATCCATCAAGAATGAGCTGGCTCAGTACTTAGAATCATAGAGATGTACAGCACGGAAACAGACCCTTCGGTCCAACCCGTCCAGGCCGACCAGATATCCCAACCCAATTTAGTCCCACCTGCCAGCACCCAGCCCATATCCCTCCAAACCCTTCCTATTCATATACCCATCCAGATGCCTTTTTAAATGTTGCAATTGCATCAGCCTTCACCACTTCCTCTGGCAGTTCATTCCATACACGTACCACCCTCTGTGTGAAAAAGTTGCCCCTTCGGTCTCTTTTATATCTTTCCCCTCTCACCCTAAACCTATGCCCTCTAGTTCTGGACTCCCCCACACCAGGGAAAAGACTTTGCCTATTTACTCTATCCATGCCCCTCATAATTTTATAAACCTCTATAAGGTCATTCCTCAACCTCCGACGCTTCAGGGAAAACAGCCCCAGCCTGTTCAGCCTCTCCCTATAGCTCAAATCCTCCAACCCTGGCAACATCCTTGTAAATCTTTTCTGAACCATTTCAAGTTTCACAACATCCTTCCGATAGGAAGGAGACCAGAATTGCATGCAATATTCCAAAAGTGACCTAACCAATGTCCTGTACAGCCGCAACATGACCTCCCAACTCCTGTACTCAATATTCTGACCAATAAAGGAAACATACCAAACGCCTTCTTCACTATCCTATCTACCTGCGATTCCACTTTCAAGGAGCTATGAACCTGCACTTTGTTCAGCAACACTCCCTAGGACCTTATCATTAAGTGCATAAGTCCTGCTAATGTTTGCTTTCCCAAAATGCAGCACCTCATTTATCTAAATCAAACTCCATCTGCCACTTCTCAGCCCATTGGCCCATCTGATCAAGATCCTGTTGTAATCTGAGATAACCTTCTTCGCTGTCCACTACACCTCCAATTTTGGTGTCATCAGCAAACTTACTAACTATACCTCTTATGCTCACATCCAAATCATTTATATAAATGACAAAAACATCCCAGCACCGATCCTTGTGGCACTCCACTGGTCGCAGGCCTCCAGTCTGAAAAACAGCCCTCCACCACCACCCTCTGTCTTCTATCTTTGAGCCAGTTCTGTATCCAAATGGCTAGTTCTCCCTGTATTCCATGAGATCTAACCTTGCTAACCAGTCTCCCATGGGGAACCTTGTCGAATGCCTTACTGAAGTCCATATAGATCACATCTACTGCTCTGCCCTTATCAATCGTCTTTGTTACTTCTTCAAAAAACTCAATCAAGTTTGTGAGACATGATTTCCCACGCTCAAAGTCATGTTGACTTTACAAATATGTGTATATCCTGTCCCTCAGGATTCCCTCCAACAACTTCCCCACCACCGAGGTCAGGCTCACTGGTCTATAGTTCCCTGGCTTGTCCTTACCACCCTTCTTAAATGGTGGCACCATGTTATCCAACCTCCAGTCTTCCGGCACCTCACCTGTGACTATCGATGATACAAATATCTCAACAAGAGGCCCAGCAATCACTTCCCTACCATCCCACAGAGTTCTGGGGTACACCTGATCAGGTCCTGGGGATTTATCCGCTTTTATGTGTTTCAAGACATCCAGCACTTCCTTGTCTGTAATATGGACAGTTTTCAAGATGCCACCATCTATTTCCCTACATTCTATATCTTCCAAGTTGTTCTCCACAGTAAACACTGAGTATCTCCCCCATCTCCTGCGGCTTCACACAAAGGCCACCTTGCTGATATTTGAGGGGCCCTATTCACTCCATAGTTACCCTTTTATCCTTAATGTTTTTATAAAAACTCTTTGGTTTCTCCTTAATTCTATTTGCCAAACCTATCTCATGTCCCCTTTTTGCCCTCCTGATTTCCCTCTTAAGTACATTCCTACTGCCTTTATAGTCTTCTAAGGAGACATTCAATCTATCCTGTCTATACCTGACATATGCTTCTTTCTTTTTCTTAACCAAACCCTCAATTTCTTTAGTCATCCAGCATTCCCTATACCTACCAGCCTTCCCTTTCACCCTGACAGGAATATACTTTCTCTGGATTCTTGTTATCTCATTTCTGAAGGCTTCCCATTTTCCAGCCGTCCCCTTACCCGTGAACATCTGCCCCTAATCAGCTTTCGAAAGTTCTTGCCCAATTCCTTCAAAATTAGCCTCCCTCCACTGTAGAACTTCAACTTTCAGATCTGGTCTATCCTTTTCCATCACTATTTTAAAACTAATAGAATTACGGTCACTGGCCCAAAGTGCTCCCCCACTGACACCTCAGTCACCTGCCCTGCCTGATTTCCCAAGAGTAGGTCAAGTCTTGCACCTTCTCTAGTAGGTACATCCACATACTGAATCAGAAAATTGTCTTGTACATACTTAACAAATTCCTCTCCATCTAAACCTTTAACACTATGACAGTCTCAGTCTATGTTTGGAAAGTTAAAATCCCCTACCGTAACTACCCTATTATTCTTACAGATAGCTGAGATCTCCTTACAAATTTGTTTCTCAATTTCCCTCTGACTATTAGGGGGGTCTATAATACAATCCCAATAAGGTTATCATCCCTTTCTTATTTCTCAGTTCTACCCAAATAATTTCCCTGGATGTATTTCTGGGAATATACTCCCTCAACACAGCTGTAATGCTATCCCGAATCAAAAACGTCACTCACCCTCCTCTCTTGCCTCCCTTTCTATCCTTCCTGTAGCATTTGTATCCTGGAATATTAAGCTGCCTGTCCTTTCCATCCCTGAGCCACGTTTCTGTAATTGCTATGATACCCCAGTCCCATGTTCCTAACCATGCCGAGTTCATCTGCCTTCCCTGTTAGGCCTCTTGCATTGAAATAAATGCAGTTTAATTTATCAGTCCTACCTTGTCCCTGCCTGCCCTGACTGTTTGACTCACTTCTTTTCTCAACTGTATCAGTCTCAGATTGATCTCTTTCCTCACTATCTCCCTGGGTCCCACCCCGCACCTTACTAGTTTAAATCCTCCCGAGCAGCTCGAGCAAATCTCCCTGCCAGTGTATTAGTCCCCTTCCAATTTAGGTGCAATCCGTCCTTCTTGTACAGGTCATTTCTACCCCAAAACAGCTTCCAATGATCCAAAAATGTGAATCCTTCTCCCATACACCAGCTCCTCAGCCATGCATTCATCTGCTCTATCCTCCTATTCCTGCCCTCACTAGCTCGTGGCACCGGGAGTAATCCAGGTATTACTACGCTCGAGGACCTCCTTTTTAAATTCCTGCCTAACTCTCTATATTCTCCCTTCAGAATCTCATCCTTTTCCCTTCCTATGTCGTTGGTTCCAATGTGGACAATGACGTCTTGCTGGTTCCTCTCCCCCGTGAGAACATTCTGCACCCTCTCTCAGACATCCTTGATCCTGGCACCAGGGAGGCAACACACCATTCTGATTTTTCGCTGCTGGCTACAGAAACGTCTGTCTGTACCTCTGACTACAGAATCCCCTAACACAATCGATCTCTTGCAAGCCGACATACCCTTCATTGCATTAGAGCCAGTCTCAGTACCAGAAACTTGGCTGTTCGTGCTACATTCCCCTGAGAATCCATCACCCTGTACATTTTCCAAAACAGCATGCTTGTTTGAAATGGGGATAGCCACAAAAGACCCCTGCACTACCTGCCTACCTCACTTACCTTTCCTGGAGTTAACCCATCTATGTGACTGTATCTGAGACTTTCCCCCCTTCCTATAACTGCCATCCATCACATCCCCTTGCTCTTGTAAATTCCTCATTGCCTCTAACTGTCACTCCAAATGATCCATTCAATCTGATAGGATTCACAACCAATGGCATTTATTGCAGATATAATCCTCAGTAACCCGTAAACTCTCCCTGAACTCCCACATCCGACAAGAAGAGCATATCACTCTACTAAGGGCCATTTTTGTTCCTTTCAATCTACAGACCCAGAAAATAGCATTGTCTTATTCCTCTACAAAACACTGCTCCAGGCTAACTTAATATTTATGGCTTATATTTTTAAATTTAATCAAGAGACATATCTCAAATAAAACATATAATCAAGAAAGAACCCACTTAACTCACTATTGTAGATTGACAGCAAGGCTATATTTAAAACTATCTACTTATCTGTTTCAGTATTGTGACCTCTCCCAAACAGGTTCCTGCAAAGATCAGTTCTGAATGTCACTGTTTGTTCATTTTACCAGACACACTCCGATGTCCAGCGATACATGAATTCGACAGCAAAGGCAAGAACTGTGCAGGTTCTCTACTGTGTCAGGGAGCAGTGTGGGTTTTTCTCTCTCTCTCCTTCACTGACCATGTGCTGCCTTTGTCTGTCCCTCTCCCTTTTAAAAGTACTTGATTGGAATTAGAAAATTAATGAGAAGTAGCGAGAAGGACAGTCTACCATTAACCTCAATGAAGTGAACCTGTTGATGCCACTCTGTATCGTAAACCAGCCATCCAGCCAACTGACCTAACTGATCCCCACACTGGAAACATAGGCACTTGAAAAGGAAGTACCTGAGGGGCTAGGAAATAGATCAAAGGAGAGGCTCTAATCAGGCAGTTTTTTCAAAGAGCCAGTAAAAGTATGATGAGCTGAATAGCCTTCTACATTTGTGTGTAATTATTTTACTCACTCTATTCCATTTTACTGGAACATGACCTACGCGGATATGAAAAACATGCCTCAGCATGGAGTACCTTGGTTATGCTGGCGTCTGTTAGTTTCGTACACGCAGTCAAACAGAGCTCCTTAAGATATATCAGTGCTCTCAGTGAAGCTCCGTCTCTCTCTTTGGAAGGCTTCAGATCAGACTCAGTTATGATCTCGGCCTTCTCATCCTGATGTTTGGGAGAAACACCAAAAATTCCAGTTAGCAAAAGGTCCCGCCAAACACTGGCTCATTATCACCCTGGAAAGGGAAATATACAGCGTTTGTTGATGAGTAAGTGGCATTCAACCATTACATTTGAAAATGTGGATATTACATAATATGCGTGACAGGGAAACAGGACATTTAGTCCAACAGGTTTGTGCCAGTGTCCATTCTCAACATGAGCCTTGTCAGTAGACCTGTCAACATAACCTCTTGTTTCTTCCTCAAGTACTTATCTAGTTTCACCTTATTAATGCTACTCTCTTTAAAGACTCCTTGTGACAGCAAGTTCCACATTCTAAAAATTTATTTCCAATCCACCCCCCAGTCCAGGCACTCCCCATATACGTTCGAGACACCTATGCCCTCCATCTCCTCCAAGACTTCTGTTTCCCCGGCCCCCAACGCCTCATCTTCACCATGGACATCCAAATCCCTCGACACCTCCATCCGCCATGACCCAGACATCCAAGCCCTCTGTTTCTTCCTCTCCTGACGTCCCCACCAGTACCCTTCCACTGACACTCTCATTCATTTGGCTGAACTGGTCCTCACCCTCAACAATTTCTCTTTCAAATCCTCCCACTTCCTCTAGATGAAAGGGGTAGCCATGGGCACCCGTATGGGCACCAGCTATGCCTCTCTCTTTGTCGGCTACGTAGAACAGTCCATCTTCCGTAGTTACACCGGCATGATGACTGCATCAGTGTCACCTCGTGCTCCTGCGAAAAGGTTGAGCAGTTCATCAACTTCACCAACACAAATTCACCTGGACCATCTCTGACACCTACCTCCCCTTCCTGGACCTCTCCATCTCCATCAATTGAGACTGACTCAACACTGACATTTTCTACAAACCTACCGACTCCCACAGCTACCTGGATTACACCTCCTCCCACCCTACCTCCTGCAAAAATGCCATCCCGTATTCCCAATCCCTCCGCCTCCGCCATATCTGCTCCCAGGAGGACCAGTTCCACCACAGAACACACCAGATGGCCTCCTTCTTTAGAGAACCCAATTTCCCTTCCCAGATGCCCCCAACACATCTCATCCACATCCCACACCTCCGCCCTCAAACCCCACCCCTCCAACCGCAACAAGGACAGAACATCCCTGGTCCTCACCTTCCACCCTACCAACCTTCGCATAAACCAAATCATCCACCGACATTTCCTCCACCTCCAAAAAGACCCCACCACCAGGGATATATTTCCCTCCCCACCCCTTTCCGCCTTCCGCAAAGACCGTTCCCTCTGTGACTACCTGGTCAGGTCCATGCGCCCCCAACAACCCACCCTCCTGTCCTGGCACCTTCCCCTGCCATCGCAAGAACTGTAAAACCTGCGCCCACACCTCCTCCCTCACTTCCATCCAAGACCCCAAAGGAGCCTTCCACATCCAAAGTTTTACCTGCACATTCACCAATATCATTTATTGTATCTGTTGCTCCCGATGTGGTCTTCTCTACATTGGGGAGACTGGACGCTTCCTCGCAGAGCGCTTTAGGGAACATCTCCGGGACACCCGCACTAATCAACCTCACCGCCCTGTGGTCCAACACTTCAACTCCCCCTCCCACTCTACCGAGGACATGCAGGTCCTGGGCCTCCTCCACGCCACTCCCTCACCACCTGACACCTGGAGGAACACCACCTCATCTTCCGTCTCGGAACACTTTAACCCCAGGGCATCAATGTGGATTTCACCAGTTTCCTCATTTCCCCTCCCCCCACCTTACCCCAGTTCCAACCTTCCAGCTCAACACCGTCCCATGACCTGTCCCACCTGTTAATCTTCCTTCCCACCTATCCACTCCACCTTCCTCTCCGGCCTATCACACTTACCCTCACCTCCATCCACCTATCGCACTCCCAGCTACCTTCTCCCCAGCCCCACCCCCTCCCATTTATCTCTCCACCCCCCAAGGTTCCAGCCTCATTCCTAATGAAGGGCTCCTGCCCGAAACATCGATTTTCCTGCTCCTCGGATGCTGCCTGACCTGCTGTGCTTTTCCAGCACTGCTCTAATCTCCAGCACCTACAGTCCTCACTTTCGCCAAGTAGGAAACATGGGCTGACCCAACTGCAATGCCATTTCAATTTATTCTTTGCTTCAAAGCTGTTGATCCCAATGGCAATGCCAGGTCACATGGACATCTCTTGGAACCTCATGATGTCATAAGCAGGAAACCAATCAACCTTGTTTTAGAATACTCCACAGCTGTTCTTAAAGGGACATCACTTGAAAATAAAATGCTTGCTTTCTAAAGCATACAGGTTTTCACCCCATTTGAAGAATATCAAAACTGAAGCTTAAAGCCCTTATTTCATATATACACACTATAAACATCAAAATATACATTGGAAAATCTGTTAAATAAAGTAAAAAGAACATAATTGCTTTGGGTTTACAAACAACTCATACAAAAAAAAGACTTTATAAAAATTGCAATTGATATTTACTTTGCCCTCACTGTGTGTAAGATGTGGTTATAGAATCCCCACAGTATGGAAACAGGCCCTTCGGCACAACAAATCCACATTAACCTTTCCGGACCCATTCTTCTACCCTATATTTCCCCCTAACTAATGCACCTGACCTAGGCATTCCTGAATACTACGGGCAATTTAGCATGGCCAATCCACCGAACCTAAACATCTTTGACTGTGGGAGGAAACCGGAGCACCCGGTGGAAATCCATGCAGACACTGGGGAGAATGCACAAACTCCGTACACACAATCGCCCGAGGCTGGAATCAAACCCAGGTTCCCGGTGCTATGAGGGCAGCGGTGCTAACCATTGAGCCACCGTGCCGCCCACTTATGGCTTCAACATTTCACTGTTTAAGAACAGAAGAAAAGGCAAGAATAGTAACTATAGGCCGGTGAGTCTCACTTCTTTGTGGGCAAAATCTTAGAGAGAATTGTAAGGGATAGGATTTATGAACATCTGTATAGGAATAATGTGATCAAGGATAGTCAGCATGGTTTTGTGAAGGGCAGGTCTTGCCTCACAAACCTTATTGAATTCTTTGAGAAGGTGACTAAGGAGGTGGACGAGGGGAAAGCAGTAGATGTGGTATATATGGATTTTAGTAAGGCCTTTGATAAGGTTCCCCATGGTAGACTACTGCAAAAAATACGGAGGTATGGCATTGAGGGTGAGTTGGAGGTTTGGATTAGGAGTTGGCTGGCTGGAAGAAGACAGAGGGTAGTAGTTGATGGCAAAGGTTCATCTTGGAGTGCCGTCACTAGCGGTGTTCCGCAAGGATCTGTTTTGGGACCATTGCTGTTTGTCATTTTTATAAATGACCTGGAGGAGGGGTTAGAAGGTTGGGTGAGCAAGTTTGCGGATGATACGAAAGTCGGAGGAGTTGTAGACAGTGAGGAAGGATGTGGCAGGTTACAGCAGGATATAGATAAGCTGCAGAACTGGGCAGAAAGGTGGCAAATGGAGTTCAATGTAGCTAAATGTGAGGTGATTCACTTTGGTAAGAGTAATAAAAAGATGGGGTACTGGGCTAATGGTCGGATACTTGGTAGTGTGGATGAGCAGAGGGATCTTGGTGTCCATGTACACAGATCTCTGAAAGTTGCCACCCAGGTAAATAGTGCGGTGAAGAAGGCATATGGCGTACTGGCTTTTATTGGTAGAGGAAATGAGTTCCGGAGTACTGAGGTCATGTTGCAGTTGTATAAGACTCTGGTGCGGCCGCATCTGGAGTATTGTGTGCAGTTTTGGTCGCCATATTATAGGAAGGATGTGGAGGCACTGGAACGGGTGCAGAGGAGGTTTACCAGGATGTTACCTGGTATGGTAGAAAGATCGTATGAGGAAAGGCTGAGGCACTTGGGGTTGTTTTCATTGGAGAAAAGGTTTAGGGGTGACTTGATAGAGGTGTACAAGATGATTAGGGGTTTAGATAGGGTCGACAGTGAGAATCTTTTTCCACGTATGGAGTCAGCTATTACAAGGGGGCATAGCTTTAAATTAAGGGGGGGTAGGTATAGGACAGATGTTAGGGGTAGGTTCTTTACTCAGCGAGTCGTGAGTTCATGGAATGCCCTGCCAGTAGCAGTGGTGGACTCTCCCTCATTATGGGCATTTAAGCGGGCATTGGATAGGCATATGGAGGATAGTGGGCTAGTGTGGGTTAGGTGGGCTTGGATCGGCGCAACATCGAGGGCCAAAGGGCCTGTACTGCGCTGTATTCTTCTATGTTCTACGTTCTACGTTCTATAATAGACCAATTAGCCTCTTGAGCCTGCCTTGCCATTCGATAGGATCATTAGGTTCCTCTACTTCAACGCCACATTCCCAACAATCCCATAACCTTTGATGCCCTGAGAGATTAAAAAATCCTCAATCTCAATCTTGCGTATACTCAACAATGCTGTTCTGGGTAGACAACTCCAGAGGCTTGTAACCCTATGAGCAGAGAAATGTTTCATCTTAGTTCTAAATGATTGGCCACACATCTGTGTTCTGATTTTCTGTAATTCCCACCAAGCACTACCAACCTCAACAAAACACTGTCAAGCCCATTCAGAATCTTAAAGTTTTCAATAAAATTAGCTCTCGTTCCAAACACGAAAGCATACAGACCCAGTTTACTCAGTTGTTCACCATAGGACAGTCCTCACATTGAAGACACCAAGCTAATGAACCTCCATTGTGCAATGTCCAAAGTGAGTACATCCTTCTTTCAGTATGGACACCAAAACTGGAGCCAGGAGGTCACTAAGGCTCTCCCTAAAACTGGAGCAGAAGTTCTCTATTCTTATACTTCAATCCTCTTGCAAAAAAAAGGCCAATGTTCAATTACACCCAAGTATTTCTGAAGTTTAATATTTCGCATGTTCATGCCTTTAAAAAATACTCTACTTTTTTATTCTAACAGCTAAACAGAATGTCCCATTTCCTCACATTACACTCCATTAGTGTTATCTTGTTGCCCACTCACTTAACCTATCTATATCTCTGCAGCCCCTAAATCCTCTTCATAACTTACATTCCCACTTTGCATCATCAACAAAATTAGATACGTCTTAGTCAATCTTTTCAGCTAGGCCATCACATAGGTGGTAATTAGCCACAGCGCAGCACTGATCTTTGCAACACATGACTAGTCACAGCCTGACAACTTCAAAATCCCCTAATTCTCCTCACTCTTCTGTGTGTTAACTTGTCCATACTAATGTATACCCTCAACTCCATGAGCCCTCCTCTTGCATGTTAACCATTTCTGTGGTACCTTATCAACCCCCTTTCCTAGTTACATCCTCAAACAAATTCCAAACAAAATTGTCAAACACAGATTGACTTTGATCATACTACGATTTTCTAAGTGAATTATTAAGGCTTCCTAGTGGACCTTTAAAATAACAATCAATAACTAAATGTGTGATCTTTGAATTACAATTGTTGCTGGTTCATTCTAGTTTTATGAGCTTAAAAATTAGGAAGAGTAGGCCATTCAGCCCCTCGGGAACAGCCGAGCAGGCAACACGGCTGTGGCTGACCTGATTGTGCCCTGAAATGCTCATTCCAATCGAAGCCCCAATAACTTTCTGTTTCTGTGTTTCTACAGTGCGCAAAATGAAAGCACATGGGATTGGGGTAGTGCATTCAGATGGATAGAATATTAGTTGGCAGACAGGAAACAAACAGTAGGAATAAATGGATCATTTTCCAGAATGGCAGCTTTTTCAGAGTGACTAGTGGGATGTCACAGGGATTGATACTAGGACCCAGCTGTTCATAACACACACACTTATGAGTTAGATGAGGGAACTAAAGGCAACATCTCAAAATGTAGAGAGGACACAAAGCTAGACGGGAGGGTAAACTGGGAGGAGGATGCAGAGATGTTGCATTGTCAGTTGAACAGGCTGAGTGAGTGGGCAGATGCAGTATAATGTGGATAAAGGTGAGGTTATCCACTTTTGTAGCAAAAACAGGAAGGCAGATTATTATTTGAATGGCTGTAAATTGAGAGAGAGGAATGTTCAATGAGATCAGGGTATCCTTGTGCACCACTCGCTGAAAGTAACTGTGCAGCTGCAGCCGGCAGTAAAGGAGGCCAACTGGCCTAGTTTGTGAGAGGATTCGAGTACAGGGACAAAGATGTCTTACTGTTGTTATACAGTGCATTGGCGAGGCCACACCTGGAATACTGTGTGTAGTTTTGGCCTCCTTATCTGAGGAAGGATGTCCCTGCTCTTGAGGGAGTGCGGCGAAGGTTTCCCAGACTGATTCCTGGGATGGCAGCACTGACATAGGAAGAGAGATTGAATTGGTTAGGATTTCTACTTGCTGAATGAGGGGGAAATCTTGTAGACACCTATAAAATCCTAACAGGATTAGACAGATTAGACATTAGAAGGATGTTCCCATGGTGGGGGAGTTCAGATCTAGGGATCATAGGTTGAGGATTAGGGGCAAACCTTTTAGGACTGAGATGAGGAGAATTTTCTTTACCGAAGAGAGTGTTCAGGCATTGGAGGTACAGAAACATTGTGATTTCAAGAAGGACGTAGGTTTAGCTTTTGTGGCTATAGGGATCACGTTATATGGGGGCGGTGGAGGGGATTGGGTTTACGATTTTGAGCAACGATCATATTGAATAGTGGAACAGACTCGAGGGGTACTCCTGCTGCTACATTCCTAACCTTTGACTCCCTCCCAATCTATCTACCTCAGCCACCCAAGTATTGATGACCCGCCTTGGCCAATTCTGGTGGAGAGAGTTCCAAACCTTCATGACTGTTTGAGTCTTAAATGGAAAGCTCCTTATGATTAAAACTCTCTCTCCTTGGTCCCGTGCTCCCCCAAGAGAAAGCATCCTTTCAGCATCCATCCTGTCCAGTCCCCTCAGGATGTCATTTGCTTTAATAAGATCATCCTTGCACATTCACCGTAAGAAAGGAATCAGCAGGATAGAAATCAGAACATCCAGACACCAATAACTATAACTGAGGGCACTTGCAGAGTCAGAAGCGAAGGGACAAGTAGGTGTGTTTTTGACTAATGTGCGAGGAACAACTGCTAGCCTCCAGGAATGCCGGCGTGAACACAATATAGAGCCATAGAGATGTACAGCACAGAAACAGACCCTTCGGTCCAACCCGTCCAGGCCGACCAGATATCCCAACCCAATCTAGTCCCAACTGCCAGCACCCAGCCCATATCCCTCCAAACCCTTCCTATTCATATACCCATCCAGATGCCTTTTAAATGTTGCAATTGTACCAGCCTCCACGACTTCGTCTGGCAGCTCATTCCACACACGTACCACCCTCTGTGTGAAAAGGCTGCCCCTTAGGTTCCTTTTTAAATCTATCCCCTCTCACCCTAAACCTATGCCCTCTAGTTCTGGACTACCCCCACCCCAGGGAAAAAACCTTGTCTATTTACCCTATCCATGCCCCTCATAATTTTATAAACCTCTATAAGGTCACCCCTCAGCCTCCGACGCTCCAGGGAAAACAGCCCCAGCCTGTTCAGCCTCTCCCTGTAGCTCAGATCCTCCAACCCTGGCAACATCCTTGTAAATCTTTTCTGAACCCTTTCAAGTTTCACAACATCTTTCCGATAGGAAGGAGACCAGAACTGCACACAATATTCCAAAAGTGGCCTAACCAACGTCCTGTACAGCCACAACATGATCTCCCAACTCCTGTACTCAATGCTCTGACCAATAAAGGAAAACATACCAAACGCCTTCTTCACTATCCTATCTACCTGCGACTCCACTTTCAAGGAGCTACGAACCTGCACTCCAAGGTTTCTTTGTTCAGCAACACTCCCCAAGACCTTACCATTAAGTGTATAAGTCCTGTTACGATTTGCTTTCCCAAAATGCAGCACCTCGCATTTATCTGAATTAAACTCCATCTGCCACTTCTCAGCCCATTGGTCCATCTGATCAAGATCCTGTTGTACTCTGAGGTAACCCTCTTCGCTGTCCACTACACCTCCAATTTTGGTGTCATCAGCAAACTTATTAACTATACCTCCCGCGTTCATATCCAAATTATTTATATAAATGATTAAAAGTAGTGGACCCAGCTCTATCAAAGCTGTGTGTAATTAGTGGCTCTCACATCAAGGGGTCATGGGTTGGTGAATGAAAGGCAGACCTTCTCATTGAGTTGACAGTTGTCATTGGCCACGCTCATTCCTAGAAGCCCCCGGTCTGTGATCTCCTTACACCAGCTGAGCCGTAGCACTGTCAGGCCGTTCAGGTAGTTGACGATAACGGAGATGCTGAAATCGGTGATGTACACGCAGGAGGTGAGGTCCAATTCCCGCAGGCTGTCACGCAGGATCACCCCCATTGAGAAAACGCAGCTGTCCTGCAAGATTTAACCAAACACTTGAGTGAGCACCATCGTAAAACCAGTCTCAAGTGAGAGGACAATGAGATTCACAATCACTGCTGCAAACTCAACCATTCCAATGAATTACTGAAACGCAAAACTCAGTTGCATTTTTTTCAGAAGAAGCAAGTTGTTTAAGGTTAAAAACTGGAGATATTCAGAGGTTAACTCGCTGACGAAAGCCAATTTTTTTTTAAATCATAGAATCTCTACAGTGTGGAAGCAGGCCATTCAGCCCATCGAGTCCACACCACCCCTAAAAAGAGCATCCCACCCAGACCCAACCCTGTACCTGCATTTTCCATGGCTAACCTACCTGGCCTGCACATCCCTGGACACTATGGGCAATTTAGCATGGCTAATCCACCAAACCCGCACATCTTTGGACTGTGGGAGGAAACTGGAGCACACAGGCACACGGAGGATGATTCCCAATGAAGGGCTTATGCCCGAAATGTCGGCTCTCCTGCTCCTCGGTTGCTGCCTGACCAGCTGTGCTTTTCCAGCACCACACTCTCAACAGGGAGACTGTGCAAACTCCACACAGTCACCCAAGGCTGGAATCGAACCCGGGTCCCTGGCGCTGTGAGGCAGCAGTGCTAACCACCGAGCCACCTTATTTATTACTTCAATGCCGCCGGGCTGGGAGGGGGAGAGAAGAGAGGCGGAACCCAAACTTGGGCAAACACCCTCCTTTGTTCACCAATTACAGGATGAAAATCCTGTATTCACTCCTCTGCAATGTCATTGCAGAGGAGACACAGCCACGTGGCCATGATTGCTAGCAAGCCTCCAGAAGGAAGTGAGACATCAAGGAGATGCACTCATTCCTCAACTTATAGACAATAGGTGCAGGAGTAGGCCATTCGGCCCTTCGAGCCAGCACCATCACTCATTATGATCATGGTTGATCATCCTGTTCCTGCCTTATCCCCATAACCCTTGATTCCACTATCCTTAAGAGCTCTATCCATCTTCTCTTGAAAGTATCCAGAGACTTGGCTTTCTGGGGCAGAGCATTCCGTATATTCCAGTGGAATTGGACATCTCAGATTTTTTAAAAATTGGCCGAAAACTCAAGGTAAAAAGTGAGCTCCTGTCCCAGATTTCAAGGCCTCCCTCATCCCTGACTGGGTTGAAAATTCAGGGACGTTATTATATGTTCAGTACAGCGCGGCAAGCGTGACTTACTTTCACCATGGTGCAGCAGCTGAAGTTGAGACTGAGTAAAGTCGGTGTGGCGTACGGCAAGGCGAGTCCATTGACCAGTTCAAGACCACTGACCTGGTAACACTCGGACAAGTCAAGGGCTTGCAGGGTGGGGATGGCGGACAGGTTCTTCAGCCCGCGGTCAGTCACGAGTCGGACCTTGCCCAGGAAGAGGCGCTCCAGGAACTGTAGGTTGGCCACGGCCAAAACAGACTTGTCAGTCAGCTCGCAGCAACCAGTAAGGTCCAGGCTGGTGAGGCGCGGCTGGCAAGAGCAGATGGCACAGACTGCACCATCCGTCAAATCCTTACAGTGTCGAAGCGCCAGTCCCTCCAGCTGAAGCCCGGGCACCTGCACCACCAACTGTACAGCTTCGCTCGTGATACTGGTGTGGCTAAAATCTAGCCACTTCAGCGTGGCCGCCTGCCTGTCTATAAAGCAGAGGATGTTGTTCAGCGACAGCGTGCACATGGAATTGCACGCTTTCACTCCTCGGTAAGGATCTAACTCAAAGACGATGGGGCAGCCAGCAAGAGCCAGCTTTCTGAGCTTGGGCTTGCAGTCAGTAAGCCGATTGAAGGTCAGGTCGGAGAGATACCGCAGGTTGGAGAGATTCAGCTCCTGGAGATCGATCAGGGCTTCCGTCGTTCTGGCTTTGATCTCTGCGTTCTCCATCAAGGTGCCAGGCTTGAAAAGGCTGTTGCAGCAGCTGAGATCTAGCCCCCACAGGCTGCGGCACAAGGGGACCAGATCCACGAAGGAGCTCTCAGTGATGTTGCTGTCTCGCAGCAAGAGATTCTTCAGACAGGGGGCCAGGTGGAGAGCTATGTTCTGAATAACCATTGTTGAGGTAGGTGAGCCATCGAAGTTGCTCAGAGCCACACAGAGACTCTGTCTCCGCCGCAAGCATCTGATCAACTCCAGAGATTCAGACGTCCCTTGGAGGTGATAGAAAACATTGCTCTGTACAAGAAAGCCAACAGTAGTTAGATAATGACATTCAGAAGATCTTTGCTGAGTTCTCTCTCTTCTAATACAGGTAGTATTCCAAACCAAGTAACATCAGGTGCCTTAATTTCAATGAAGGAAGACAAACCTCCTTTTATTCTCCATGCCTAGTTGAGCTACTTTCTTGATCTGCTGCAGTCCCAATGACCTATCAGCCTTCAGAATGTGTTAAAGAAATGCACTCATGCCCCACTTCCGTAATGCCATAAGGGAGGGAGATTGCTATAGCAACAACAACGAAGGAACGGCAATGTATTTCCAAATCAGGATTGTCAGTGCATGAGAAGAGAACTCTCAGGTGATGGTGTTCCCATGTATTTTGCCTGGTTCTTCTGGCTGGAAGGGGTTGTGGGTTTGGAAGGTGCTGTCTAAGGACCCTTCATCAATTTCTGCAGTGCACCTTCTAGATAGTACACACTGCTGCGGTTCAGCACTGGTGGTGGAGGGAGTGGATGTGGTGCCCAAGTGAGCGGGCTGCTTTGACCTAGATGGTGTCAAGCTTCTTGAGTGTTGCTGTAGCTGCACCCATTCAGGCAAGTGGGAAGTATTCTATCCCACTCCTGACTCGTGCCTTGTAGATGGTGGATATGCTTTGGGGAGTCAAGCAGTGAATTACTCACCTGCACGATTTCGAGGCTCTGGTCTGCTCTTGCAGCAACTGTGTTTATATGGTTGGCCCAATTTAGCTTCTGATCAATGGTAACCCCCAGGATGTTGCTAATGGGGGAATTTAATGATGGTAGTACCATTTAATGTCATGGGGCAATGGTATGATTCTGCCTTGTTGGAGCTGATCACTGCCTGGCCCTTGTGTAAAGAGAATGTGACTTGCCATTTGTCAGCCCAAACATGGATATTGTCCAGGTCTTGCTGCATTTGGAAATAGACTGCTTCAGTATCTATAAAGCGGGAAAACCCCCTACCCTTGTTGACCTTCCATTGTCCATAAGGTGGACTCCTGCTGACAATAGCCACTCACATGGTTCGGACCCAGACCCTCACTTTTCCCACTCTCTCTCAATGTTGTCCCATACACCTACACTCCCGCCCTAATTGTGATCATTTTAAGATTTTTAACACTCTCAAGAACTGCCCATCAGAATTCCCTTCACTGTGACCACAATTCCCCAGTCTGGTTCAGTCCTCAGTTCTCGCTCTCAGTTTGACATTCTCTGAGGATCCTCCTCAACATTACAGGGACTTCTTCCCATAAAGGAGGAGAGGACTGCCTCTGGAGTGGCTGTTAATGTTGAGTTACCTGATCCACTGGGTGAGGGCAGCAGTGTTTCAATTGTCCATTACATTGTACCTGGGATGGGAAACAGAAGGAAGGAAAAAAACAATAATGTATCAAACAGCATCTCTAATCCTGCTTGCTAGTTAATAAACACTTCCTGGAAACTGCAGACATGTGGGGAGAACAGATCAAAATGAGATCAGGCGCATGGAGGAATCCCATCTTTTGAATCCTGCATCCCCGTATCTAGGATTGAGAAAGAGTCAGTGCCTTCAGGTGGAGGGTTCAAAATATAAAGCATACCAAGTTGTTGTTTTTTTAAGAAAAGAGAGTTACCTGGAGACTTTGGTCCAGAAAGGCAGTGTACCAAGCTTTGCTCACCAAAGATGCTTCCTTCCTGTCAGACATAGACAGGAAATGCAGAATGTAGGAGATCACCTTTTAACAAAAGAACAATAGAAACGAATGCCGTTATAGAAACTTAGATTGAGTTAAAAGCTCCTTGAGAAACAAGGTTTCAGTCAGTGAGTCACACAGCACGGAAAGTGACCTTTTGGTCCAACTTGTCCACACTGACCATAATCTTAAACAAAACTAGTCCCACCCCTGACTGCACTTGGTCCATATCCCTCTAAACACTTTATTCATATACTTATCCAAATGTCTTTTAAACATTGTAAAGGACCCACATCCACCACTCCCTTTGGAAGTTCATTTCAGACACCAACCACTCTCTGTGTAAAAGAAATGTCCCTCATGTCTTTTTTAAATCTCTCTCAAAAATATGCCCCTTAACCTTGAAATCCCCCACTCTAGGGAAAAAGACACCTGCCGTTCACCTTACCTAGACCCCCCATGATTTTATAAAGCTCTATAAAGGTCACCCTTCAACCTCTCACGGTCCAGTGAAAGAAGTCCCAACCCTACCAGCCTCTCCTAATAACTCAAACCCTCCATTTCCAGCAACATCCTGGTGAACCTTTTCGGAACCCTCTCCAGCTTAATAATATCCTTCCTATAACAAGACGACCAGAACTGGATACAGTACTCTGCAAGGGGCTTTGCCAATGTCCTGTACAACCTCAACATGACGTCCCAACGTGAAGGGTGGTGGAGGGTGGGAGAGAGATGGGGTTCTGCACCACCAATACAACACAAGTAAACCTCATGCATCTGCAGAAAGGGACGATGGTGGCCTAGTGATAATATCACTGGATGAAGAATCCAGCAAGCCAGGATTATGCTCTGGGCAGTATGGGTTCAAATTTCACCACGGCAGCTGGCCAATTTGAGACAGTCAATAAATGCTGGCTAGCCAGCAACTTTGCCTGTAAATTTTTTTTTTTGTTTTTGCGTGGACCTCAGAGGTCGATGCGCAGTAACGACTTCCAGAAGCAGGAGTCAATGCTGCAATCTGTGTTGGCAGACCAAACACCGGGCACATACCACTGGAGCAGCTACACGCAGCATCGAGGGAATGTCGTTTGCCAGTGATGCCCAGATCAAACTGAAAATAAAACATCTGGAGCATTCCCTTGCCCACCAGTAGTCATCTTCTCATTTTTAGGCAGCTCTTTGGACTCTGAGGATGACTTTCTTCCAATCTGGAGTTATGGCACCCCAATGCTGGACCCACACGCAATTGGTCTGCACCCGGATCTGTCCAAATGCTGATAACGAATGATGGAATCGAAAAATCCCTGCAGTGTGGAAGCTGGCCATTCTGCCCATCAAGTCCACACCAACCCCCCCAAAGAGCATCCCACCCAAAACTCATCCGCCATATGCTATCCCAGCATTTCCCATGGCTAATCCACCTGACCAGCACATCTTTGGACTGTGGGAGGAGACCAGAGCACCCAGAAGAAACTCACGTGCACATGGGAGACTGTGCAAATTCCACACAGACAGTCGCCCAAGGGTGGAATCAAACCCAGGTCCCTGGTGCTGTGTGGCAGCAGTGTTAACCACTGAGCCACCGTGCCGCCCTACTGGAAATCAAGCACAGAACCATTCTGCAGGCTGCAGGCTTTACATAAAGCTCATCCCAGATCCATATTCAACATCCTCTGAGGAAATACCGAAACCAAAGGCCATGGTGAGCTATAGTGTAGCAAATTCAAAGAAATCCGAAAGAAACTTTTATAAAGAAGCAACGCACCTAATTTGACCATTTTTGTATACTAGATTGAACGTACAAGTAAGGAGCACAAAAAGGCCATTCACCCCCACAAGCCTGTTGGGCCCTCAACTCTGATTTCCTGCCTACCTCCTGATAACTTTTGACACCCGCGTGAATCACAATTCTCCTTAGCTTTGCCTTAAAAGCATTTGATGATCCTGCCACCACCCACACTCTGGGACAGAGAGTTCCACAGACTCACGACTCCCAGAGAAAAAAAATTCTCCTCATCTCTGCCCCTTAAATAGGAAGTCCTTTATTTTTAAACTCTGCTCGCTAGTTCTAGTCTCTAGAATCAGCACCCAAGTCTGCTCAGGATCTGACACATTATGTTGAGATTAGCTCTCATTCTCTGACACTCCAATAGACACTATCTGACTTTTCCTCAGAGGAAAAACATTCTCATCCCAGGAATCAGTCGAGTGAATACTCTCTGTACTGCTTCTAATGCAATATATCCTTACCTAAATAAGCAGACCAAACTAGGCACAGTATATTAGATGTGGTCTCACCAAAGGCCTGTACAACTGTGACAAAACACCAAGACTTTCATATTCTGTTCTTCCTGCAATAAGCAACAATCTTCCATTTGCCTTTTCCAGCATTGGTTGTACCTGCTTCCCAATTTTTTGTGATTCATGTCCCTGGATACCCAGATCACTTTGTATCTCATTGTTCTGGAATGTCAGTCTCTGCACATCAATAATATGCCACTTTTCCACCCTATTCTGAAGTAAAGATTTTCAAGTTGTCCTTATTGTGATGAAATCAGCCAGCTGTAATAGATATCAATTGCCGGTGACTCATTCTAACTCCATATACTCTTGCAGTGATATGCAGAGCATCCACAGAAGTCCATTCTTCTGGTCACAGTCACTCAGCAATTACCTGGCCATTGGGGATACAAGTTCCATTCACTACAAGTTCTGAATGCTTTTGCTAAAATGGCTTTTCAGAATAAACAAGCATTGTTAAACCCTGTCAGTTCAGGGAGTTTATCTAGTACGCTGCACAGACCAGGGCAGTCTTGGGTTCAATTTCTTGAATGGTTGTGATGAGGTTAGTGTCATTAATACTTCAGAGTTCTAAAGAACCAGGGATCCTGCTGTGCCTCATTATCCAAAGGGACTGCACGCACCGACGATGAGAAAGCACCTGATTGGTAGCCGAGTCTCTTGCAACCAAATACACTATGGATGCCAGACATGGCTCAGTTGGTAGCACTCCCACCTTTCAGAGTGATATGGGTTCAAATCCCACACAAGCGACTTTGGCACAAAATCCAGCTGTTGTTTTCGTACGGTACTGAGGGACCATCAGAGGTGCCATTATTCGAATGACACATTAAACATCTGCCCTCTCAAGATGCACTGCCCTAATAGGAAGAGCTGAAAAGTTCTCCAAAAAACTACTCTGCCATTCACAGTCACTCCAGACAAATCTTAGGACAACCTTGAAAACTTTTGTCATTTTAACTGTCCTGCCCTATATCCTATCCAGATCTAAACCTTTTGCTGTTTCCCTCACCATTCTCTTGGTCAAAACATTTCGACCTTCCTTCGGTTTGGAAGAAAGGTCCTCTCTTCTCATTGATGCTGAAAGAGGTGTTGAGTATTTTCAGCATTTTCTGATTTCGTTTCACTAAATCTTACTGGTTTACGTCACAATTGGCTGCATCATTTGCTACAATCCAAGAGCAGATACACTTCAAGAAGTACATGGGGACATTCTGAGGTTGTGGAAGGTGCTACGGACATTCAAGCTCACTTTGCCTACCCACTGACACTCACGCATGAACAATGATGCTTGGAACAAGGGAACGTTTGCCAGAAACACCTTATTAAAAGAATGAATGGGGAAGTGGGGACTGGGAAAGCTTTTTTCCTTTTATTTACAGACATGGGTCACTTGACTCATATAAATGCCTGTGCCATGGGTATCAAGTTCTTCAAAGATGTTTCCCTTCAAAATAACAAGAAACTGCAGAGATAAGAGATCACAACCCCACCATTTTAGCACAGAGAGTCAGACAGCATGGAAATAGACCCTTGCTGAACGTAATCCCAAAATAAACGTCCCACTTGCCTGCATTTGGCCCATATCCCTCCAAACCTTTCCTATTCACATACTTATCCAAATGTCTTTTAAACATTGTAACTATACCTGCATCCACCCAAGTCCAGTTCCAACAAGAAGCCTTTCCGTCTCTATCAAACACAACAGTTGCAATCTCTTGAATCATTTAAAACACTTCTCCCATTTTGTACATCTCTCAATCTACTGCAGATGATGCAAACTAAACAGTTCAATTTGAAACCTTTGCAGGAGCAGGGAAAAAGGCCTGCTTCTATCCTGTAAAGGTTAGTTATGGCCCAAACCAAAGTTTGAGACTGCAACTTTAAACTCAAAAGATTCTGTACCAACTGTATCCCTGAGTAATGTACAGGAGCAAGAATATAATAAACAGAAAATGAAGCTTGAGGTTGAGTCCCCTATTACTACAGAACTAGTGATCTATCTCATTGTGTCACTCAACATCCTTCACATCAAGGAATGGGAAACACAGGAAATCAGTAACAAATTCCTTGTGACAAACCCCATCTGTCAAATGGCAGGCTTTGAACTACCGCAGTGGGACTGAGTTCCTTGACAAACATGTTCAGGGCTAGCCAGGGCCCTCGCACAGCCAGTCACCACCTCAGTACAAGCCCCTTCCGCACTTGTGGAGAGACACAATCGATAACACACATTACTGAGGAGTGTCCCTCGACAGACTAAAACTCAAAAACGTGAGATAGCTGCTGCTTAGGTCTGGGGGTTTACATTTGCCAAATAACACATTGCCAACACTGACGGCATTCTGCCTTGGTTCTTTCACCTCAATACCTTGGTTAAAAGACTGCACACATTGACACCAACACGAGGGGAGTAATTCCATGAAAACTGGAGTGGAGGTAAACAATGTGAAATTAGATGTCATTATTCTTAAATCCAGCATTTTGTCCAAATGGAAAATCTAGGGTTTTTTATCTTCTGATTACAGTTACATTTGGAGATGAATGTGCTCCCTTCTGCACAATGACATGGTCAGCAGCAAACTCAATGAACAGCTCACAAGGGATGATGAACTGTAGAGGACAAGGGCTTGTTTGGTTTGTGTGATGAACGACAGAAAATTGAATGTGAAAATAAGGGTTTTAGTTGTGCCCTGAGCAATGTTTTGGTTACCAGCCCGTGGAAAGAGCTGCTTAATAATCCTTCGATAAACCATCAGAAGTACAGATTCCAACAAAGAAACTGATCTATTTTAAAAATCTCATAAACTTACACTTATTCAAAACCTTTTCCCAGAGCGAAAGTAACCAATGAGCTTTCATGGATCATTGATCGATTTAAAGCTCTCATTCTTGTTTTCAAATTTAAGTGTTGCCTGGCTCAGGGACCAATCAATCAACAAGGGAAAGGGTGATGCATGAACAGAACCTGTTGGAAGGTAATATACTGATCACAGAACTTTGGAGAAGCTCAATATGGAGGCTAGTCAGAGAAGCATTAGAATAATCAAGCCTAGAATTAATGACATAAAGTTGAAAGACTAGTCAAACCAAAAGCAGAATTAAATTGCTGTACCTCCACAGGCAAATTCGGTGCTTCGTTTTCCATTTGATAATAATTTCACCAGCATTTGGTTCTAGGTTCAGGACAGACCTTCCTATGTGCAGCCAGCTTCCAGTTGAACAGCCCAGTGGCAGCTTCTGAAACCACTCCTCCAGATTTGCTTGTGTATTGGTCCTGGTATACTAGAGAAAGAGAATTTTTCTTAAAAATGTGTTTAAGCAGCATAGCATGTTATTTTTACAATTTAATTGTATCATGTTGTTCCAATGACAGTCATGATATCATTGAGCTAAACTTCATCTATGTGTTAAAACAGCTCAACAAGACAATGCAAGCTTTGAACATTATCTACTTTTGCACAGTTCTCCACTGTTCAGATGAGTATAATTTGGAAATTTCACACGTTCAGTGCTGAATTTCTAGGATCAATGGTGCTTGCTAGAAAGCAAACTCCAGGATACACGTCTCTTTCTACAGGCAGCAACAATGGGTACCTCCTCCTTCATTATCCTTACTTCCTCACAATCTGCATAGACTTCAGTCAGTCACGTACTCTCCTCTGTAATCTGGGTGAGGTTTAACCCTCTCCAATTTCCAACCGTGCATTTTATTGTGAACAAACAGCTCTTGGATTACAATCACTTTGTACTCCTTGTGTAACTTGCACCCCTATATTCACAGCACACCCCAACACCTAGTCACTGTATGACGTCACGGCAGAAACTTGTTTTTCGCCGGGTAATTATCTTTATTGCCTCATTCACTTTAATATTATCCCTTCTACACAGCACTGCCCTTTGATGTGAAGGGCAGTGTTTGTCACTGGCCAGCCGGGTGTTTTCCTATCTTCCTGGTGGTGGAAATTGAATAAAGATTCGTGCACTTTGTGTCTTTCACTGTGTCTCACACCTGTACACACACACACCATGGGTGCTGGGGATAAAATAAGCACTACCGCACTTAGGTGGAAGAAAAAAAAAGAAAATATTATCCCTTCTCGTTAACCTGTTCCCCTCTTCCTGATTGTTTTATTATTCTCAGCCTCAATGCTGTAGCTTCAAAATGAATGTTTTCCCCTCTCAATGAACATCTTGACTTTCTGACATCTAGAAGACAGACACTGACCTTTCTGTGACCTGACTCTTGACAGTCACAGCATCCTTGACCCTCCCTCTCACTCTGTTTGAATATTACCCTGGCCCTCACTCACTCCCTATCTATTTCTATTTCACTCTTGCCTATTTCCCCATTCCTCCTGACCATCACTAACTACTCTACCACTTTGCTCTCTCCTCCCCCAGCAACCCAGTGTAACCATGGCGATTGCACTCACGTGGGAAGGCGATCCTGCCGCTCTGCACGCCGGGAACGTCCGCCCTACCACGCCTGCGCACATCGGGGAACGAGGGCAGTGGTTGGCCATGTTGGTAATGTCATCCAGATTAAAGCACAGTGGCCATGCTGGTAATGGAGAACTATATCTACTCTAATACAGATAAAGGCGTGGTGGCCATGTTGGTAATGGAGGACCATGTCTACTGTAATACAGGTAAAGGCATGGTGGCCATATTGATAATGGAGGACCATGTCTGCTGTAATGCATGTAACGGCACGGTGGCCATGTTGGTAATGGAGGACCATGTCTGCTATAATAGATGTAAAGGCATGGTGGCCATGTTGGTAATGGAGGACCATGTCTGCTGTAATACATTTAAAGGCACGGTGGCCATGTTGGTAAAGTGTTGACATTGTCAAGGCTGGGAGAGAAGCACTAAAACAAAGATAAAATACTGTATACTGTAGACCTGAAACAAAAGCGGAAACTCAGTACGTCTGGCAGCATTTTTGTCTCCTCAGACCAGGGGTAGGTTTCTCCAGCACTTTTTTTGTGGGAGAGAAGGCATCCCTAACTCCTCCCTGTCTTTAATAATGAATGGTTCCTGGCTCTCAGATTATTAATTAAAATCTTACAATGTTCCAGCCCTGACATCAAGAGGGGTGGCAGACTGAAATCAGGAAAAATGTCTTCCCCAAATGGCTATCCAATGGATAGAAAACAATCTATTTGAGTATATTCAAATGCAGAGTTAGTCGTGTTCGAGGTTAGAAAGGAATGAAGGATTACAATGTTGGTATCGGAATGTAAAACTCAGTGAGAAAAAATCTTATTGAAAGGCAGAGAAGGTTGCAAGGGCCAGATTGAGGTGGAGGGAGTGGAATGATGACTCCTGTTCCAATTATTCATAGTAACCCTACAGTGTGGAAACAGGTCATTTGGCCCAACAATCCACACCAACCCTCCGAAAAGTATCCCACCCAGACCCATTCCCCTAACTATTGCACCTGGTCTCCACATCCCTGAACACTGTGGACAACTTAGCATAGCCAGTTCACCTAACCTGCATGTCTTCGGACTGCGGGAGGAAACTGGAGCACCAGGAGGAAACCCATGCAGACACAGGGAGAATGTGCAAACTCCGCACAGACAGTCGCCCGAGGCTAGAATCGAACCCAGGTCCCTAGAGCTGTGAGGTAGCAGTGCTAACCACTGAGCCACCGTAAAGCTCTGAGGCTGACAAGGAACAAGAAAAAAACAGAAAATACTGGAAATACCAAGCAGCATCTGTGGAGCCAAAAACAAATATATCATTCCAAGTTGATGCATCTTTATCAGATTTGGATAAACGTTTAACAGGTTTGAAGAAGGTAGACAGTTAATGGAAAGGGAGGGAGAGAGAAACAATAAAAGGGAAGAACAATGAAAGGAGGGATTCAGAGGCATAAAGAATAACAGAAAAGCAAAAGAGGTAGTAATAGCACAAATAAAAAAGAAATGCATGTAGATGAGGTGTAACTAGCGACTTCTATCTTGAGGAACATAATGGGAGGAGAAAGTGAGGTCTGCAGATGCTGGAGATCAAAGTTGAAACTTTATTGCTGGAACAGCACAGCAGGTCAGGCAGCATCCAGGGAACAGGAGATTCGACGTTTCAGGCACAGGCCCTTCTTCAGGAATGAGCAGAGAGTGTTCAGCAGGAGAAGATAAAAGGTAGGGAGGAGGGACTTGGAGGAGGGGAGTTGGAAATGTGATAGGTGGAAAGAGGTCAAGGTGAGGGTGATAGGTCGGAGTAGGATGGAGGCGGAGAGGTCAAGAAGAAGACTGCAGGTCAGGAAGGCGGTGCCGGGCTGGAGGGATCCGGCTGAGACAAGGTGGGGGGAGGGGGGATGAAGAAACTGGTGAAGTCCAAGTTCATCCCCTGCGGTTGGAGGGTTCCCAGTCGGAAGATAAGACACTCCTCCTCCGACCGTCGGGTTGTTGTGGTTTGGCGGTGGATGAGTCCAATGACCTGCATATCCTCGGTGGAGTGGGAGGGGGAGTTGAAATGCTGTGCCACAGGTTGGTTGGGTTGGTTCGTCCGGGTGGCCCAGAGGTGCTCTCTGAATCGCTCCGCAAGTAGGCGGCCTGTCTCCCCAATATAGAGGAGGCCACACCGGCTGCAGCGGATGCAGTAGATGATGTGGGTGGAGGTGCAGGTGAATCTGTGGCGGATATGGAAGTTTCCCTTGGGGCCTTGGAGAGAAGTGAGGGGGGAGGTGTGGGCGCAAGTGTTGCACCTCCTGCGGTTGCAAGGGAAGGTGCCGGGAGTGGTGGTTGGGTCGGTGGGGGGTGTGGATCTGACAAGGGAGTCGCGGAGGGAGTGGTCTCTACGGAAAGCTGATAGGGGAGGGGAGGGAAATATATCCTTGGTGCTGGGGTCTGTTTGGAGGTGGCGGAAGTGGCGGCGGATGATGCGCTGTACATGGAGATTGGTGGGGTGGTAGGTGAGGACCAGTGGGGTTCTGTCCTGGTGGCGGTTGGAGGGGCGGGGCTCAAGGGCGGAGGAGCGGGAAGTGGAGGAGATGCGGTGGAGGGCACCGTCGACCACGTCGGGGGGGAAATTGCGGTCCTTGAAGAAGGAGGCCATCTGTGTTGTACGTATTTTGAACTGGTCCTCCTGGGAGCAGATGCGGCGGAGACGAAGGAATTGGGAGAATGGGATGGCGTTTTTACAGGGGGCAGGATGGGAGGAGGTGTAGTCCAGGTAGCTGTGGGAGTCGGTAGGTTTGTAGTAGATGTCCGTGTTGATTCGGTCGCCTGAGATTGAGGAACATAATTGCAACTCTACTTATGATCTTAAAAATCACACAACACCAGGTTATAGTCCAACAGATTTATTTGGAAGCACTAGCTTTCGGAGTGCTTCTCCTTCATCAGGTGGTTCCTGATTTGTTCTTCAAGCTTACATTCAGCAACCAGGAGTCTTCTCCTCCACAGTGTAAAAATTGTGTTTTCCTGTATTTTTGGTTGTGACCTGATATAGGAAAAGGACTTTTTTAAAGAATTATAGAATTCCTACAGCGTGGAAACAGGTCCAACAAGTCCACACCAACCCTCTGAAATCAACCAGACTCATTCCCTCACCCAACATTTACCCCTGACCAATGCACCTAACCTACACATCACAAAACACTAACAGGCAATTTAGCATGGCCGGTTCACCTACCGTGCACATCTTTAGATTATGGGAAGAAATCAGAGTACCCAGAGGAAACCCACGCAGATACAGGGTGAATGTGCAAACTCCACACAGACAGTCACCTGAGGTGGGAATCGAACGCAGGTCCCTGACAATGTGAGGAGCAATGCTAACCACTGAGCCGCTGTGCCACCCAAAGGCTGTGGATTATAGAAGGAATTGTGGAGACAAGTTACTGGACGCTCATTGTCAGTGCTGTTTTTAGAGCTGTTACTTCAAGCAGCGGGTAAAACCTAGTCACAGATGAGCTGGAGCCAGAGGACTGTGAGCAAATGGAAATTTGGCCAGCAACAAATAGCTGAATGGTCTGTGAAACCAGTTTTTGATGATATTGGCTTCCTGCCTGCCGATAACTATATGTTTGGCTCCCAATGTGTCTGAAGAACTTGGTGTGTGACCGTGGTGGTAGAAGCCATTGGACGTCTGAAACAGAAGGAGCTGTTTTCACTTTGTGGAATAAATCCTCGCAAGTCTGAAGATAGCCAGTTCATCTACCCTCAACTTTGCTGCAAGTTAGAACTTTTTTAATTAGTGAGGCAGAGACTTTTATAGATATGAACCTGTCACCCTGTGCCTTCTGCAAATGTGTGAATGTATCTGCAGAAGGAAGTTTGAGAATTAGTGTTCCAATCCGCAGAAAAATCATCTCAGTCAACCCTGCAGACAGGTTTCACTGAGCTGCCTTCCCTGTGCCCTTAACATCCATTTAATTTTGTCTGTATGTGTGTACAGGGTGAATAAGTGAGTTAGCATTTTAACTAGTAGTTTCATGTCGGCAGTTTGTCATTGTTTATCTGTAGTTAGAATCTACTTATTTGTAATGAATAGTAATGGGGTGACTAAGTCCCTAAGTTCTGCTTTCAGCATGCCATCCCTCTTCCTGCCATGTCATTGGTAGCAATGTGGCCCTCTGGCTGTTTACCCTCTTCCAGCAGGAACACCCTCCTGCAACCACTCAGGACCCTTGATCCTGGCACCAGTGAGTTCACTATCGTGGAGTCACCTTTACATCTGCAGAATTGTCAAACAATAGAACATCCCACCACTATTGCTCTTCCATTCTCCATCCCCACTTCCATACAGCCAAGCTGTCCATGGTGTGGCAGATACGCCTCTGGCTGCACTGCTCTCTGGGACCACTACCTTCTCCATTATCATAATGAAAAATCTAAGGACAAGCAAGATAGATGCGGGGGACTTTCACTCACGCTCTCACCCTCACACTATCACTCGCTCACACTCCTCACTCAGACTCTCACACTCACTTGCACTCACTCATTCACCATCTCACTCACTTATACACTCATTCATTCACACTTTCACACACTCACTCACTCATACTGTCACGTTCTCACAATCTCACTTAATCATGCTGTCACTTATTCATTCATGCTCACACACTCGCTCACACTCATTAATCCACACATTCTCTTGCACACTCACACCCTCTCATCAGCTCATTCATTCACTCACACACACTCGCTCACACTCACAAACCTATTCACACTGTCACTTACATGCGCACTCACTCGCACTCATTCTCTTGCACTCATACACACGCATTCACTCACATTCACTCATACAGTCAGTCAGTCAGTCATTCACACTCTCACATTCTCGTTCACACTCTCACTCATACATACTCATAATCTTAATTATGCACTCATTCACTCACTCACACAACTCATTCATTCACACTCTTACTCAGAAAGTCATTCATTCACCCATTCATTCACATTCTCACTCAAATACACATTCATTTGCACTTTCCCACTCGCACACACTTATTCACATTCTCATTCACTCACTCACTCACTCACTGATTCATTCACTCTCACACACACATTTTCACTCACACTCTCAATCATTCACGCATTCATTCACTTGACTCATTTAATTGCTCACTCATTACTCACACTCCTTCACACACACACTCATTCACAGTCTCACTCACACACTCATTCTCTGACACTCTTATTCACTCACACATTCATTTGTTAAATATTCAATCATTCAAACTCATTTACACAGTCACTCTCAATCTTATTCACTCACACCTCCCCTCACAGGTTCGCTCACAACAGGAAATAATCACTCTGTCTTACCCTGATTTGATCGGATTTCCTTCCCCTGCCCCCATCCCACCCCCACTTCTGGAAGCATTCACTCCTGACGTCACTGCAGAGTGCCTCAGGGAGTACAGGAGGTCCTTGTCAATTGTCCCGTCCTGTACTCCAAGGCTCTGAGGCTTCTGGTCACCTCCCTCTGGAACCCATCGAGGGCCAAAGCAGCTAACACGCCAGAGCACAGGTACCAAAACACTGAACGTCTTTCAGTGCAATTGAATCAGTGACTGGGTGAACAAACTGACTGTCCTTGCCATGTTGATCTGTACCCTCCATGCCTGACCAAGAGATGGCGGTGTTGCTTGCAAAGGCTGTTCAGACCTTGACATAAACCTAAGGTGATATCAACTCTGTAGGCCATGTCCTCACTTGCACTAAATTCCATTCATTGAGCACCCACACCTCCACCCCCGCGCACAATGACTCACAGCCCAGCAACAACTCAATATTAAATCCAGAATTTCCAATTCTTTCCCATAGTTCAATCCCTCTCTATTTCCGTAATCTCCTCCAATCTCACAATCTCCTGCACTCCTTTAAGTGTAACCTCTTGCTCCACCATTGGCGATGGTGAGCTAGCACCACCTCTGGAAATCCATCCCTATACCTCACTGCCCCGATTTCTTCCTTTAACACATGCCTCACACTTGACTCTTTGACTAAAGGTTCGGTCACCTGCCCTGACATCTTTTGTGCAAATTCTGGATTAGTGGCGCTGGAAGAGCACAGCAGTTCAGGCAGCATCCGAGGAGCAGCAAAATCAACGTTTCGGACAAAAGCCGTTCACCAGGAATACAGGCAGAGAGCCTGAAGGGTGGAGAGATAAATTTGTCTGGTGACACACCTCAGGATGTTACACCCTGATAAATGTTATATAAAATGTAAGTTTTTTTTTAAAATTCTTTAAGACTGCCCCACACCTCTCAGTTCCATTTAAGGCAGTGAGATGTGCTGGAGATGGTTCAGGTCTTGGGAAAATTAGCAATCTTAGGTTTATTATACACACAAATCTAGTGCCCCTCCATCCCCTACTTCACTGTAGTCAACTGGGTTGCTTTGTGACAGGAAACAGTACACCTCATTGCAGGAAGTGGTGTGATGACCCACAACATGATCATTCTTTATTCGTCCAATGAGATATGGGTGTCATAGAATCATCCCCTTCAGTCCAACCCGTCCATGCCGACCAGATATCCTAAACTGATCTAGTCCTGTTTGCCAGCATTGGACCAATATTCCTCTGAACCCTTCCTATTCGTATACCCATCTGGATGCCTTTTAAATGCTGTAATTGTACCAGCCTCCACCACTTCCTGTGGTAGCTCATTCCATATACACACATTCCATACTCTGTGTGAAAAAGTTGTCCCTCAGGTCCCTTTTAAATCATTCCCTTTTCACCTTAAACCTGTGCCCTCTAGTTTTGGACTCCCCTACCCTGGGGAAAAGACCTTAGTTATTCACCCTATCCATGCCCCTCATTGCCGCACACCCTTCATTTGTTGGTTCCAGAAGGTGGTTGACACTTAGCCAAATTGTTATGAGCTCGGGGTCGTGTGTAGGTCAGGCCAGGTAAGGACAGCTGACTTCCTTCATCAGAGGGAACCAATAGGTCTTTTTTTTTAAAAGCAACAGTTGACAATGACTACGTGGTCACCATCAGACGTATTCTCTGACCAACCTGTTTACGGATGTTACGACACCGTCCACCTCTGGTACGAGGTAGGACTTGAAGCTAAGCTAAAAGGCAGGGATACAAACGCACTAAAACTCAGACACCCTGCTGACGGGCTGGAGTCACGTATTGTCGTGATGAAGTAAGGATGGAAGATTCCATTCCCTAAAGAATGCGATTGTTACAGTCACCATTACTCACTCTCGCTTTATATCTCAGATGTGTTAATTGAATTTAAACCCCTGCCCCTCTTCCCCCCCCCCCATTGCTGTGGTGGATTTTGCACCCATATGCCTGAACATCTGGATCACAGTGACAGTACATTAGTCCACTTCCTCCCACAGGCAGCCAACAGTGGTTATGGATTATCATTAGGTTTGTTCTCAATGCCAGAATTTTATTGGATTCAAATGTCACCATGGTGGGATTCAAACACTTGTCCCCAGAGTATTAGCCTAGTCTTCTGGATTCCTGATCTAGTGATAATGCCACTATGTCGCCATCTCCTCTATGATAGTATGATCTTGCTGTAATGCAGCGTAATAGCAAGGTGTAGTCTCAGTTTTTTATTTATTCATTAGTGAGATATGGGCATTGCTGGCTGGGCCAGCATTTATTGCCTGTCCCTAGTTGCCCTTAGGAAGGTGGTGATGAGCTGCCTTCTTCAACTGCTGCAGCCCACCAGCTGTGGGTTGATCTACAATGCCATTTGAGCGTGATAGTGAAGGAACAGTGATATGTTTCCAAGTTCAGGTTGGTGAGTGGTTTGCAGAGGGTGTTCCTGCTGCCTGCTGCCTTTGTCCTTCTGGTTGGAAGTGGTCATGTGTTTGGAAGGTGCTAGCTAAGGATCTGTGAGGAAGGATAGACAGTTGATAGGGCAAGGTTGCAGTCAGTGTGATGGGTTGAACGTAGAGCATGGATCAGTACTTGGAGCTACGATGTTATGGCCATTATGGAGACTTGGATATCAAAAGACCAGGAATGATTATTGGATGTTCCGGCATTTAGATGTTTCAAAAGTAATAGGGAGGGAGGTAAGAGGCAGGGGAGTGGCATCGCTCATCAGAGATAGTATCACAGCTGCAGAAACCCTCGAGGAGGGTTTGTCTACAGAGTCAGTATGGGTGGAAGTCAGAAACAGGAAAGGAGCAGTCACTTATTGCGAGTTTTTTACAGGCCCCCTCCCATAGCAACAGAGAAGCAGATTGGAAGGTGGATTTTGGAAAGGTGCAGAACGAACAGGGTTGTTGTCATAGGTGACTTCAACTTCCTTCATAATGATTGAAACCTCAGTGCAAGTAGTTTGGGTGGAGCAGACTTTGTCAGGAGTGTCCATGAAGCATTCCTGACTGAATACACCGATAGGCCTACTAGAGGGGAAGCCATATTGGATTTAGTGCTTGACAACAAACCAACTCAGGTGTCAGATCTCTCGGTGGGAGAGAATTTCATTGATAGTGATCACAACTCCCTGACCTTTACTATAGTCATGGAGAAGGATAGGAGCAGACAGTATGGGAAAGTATTTAACTGGGGGAAGGGGAATTACAATGTTATTAGACAGGAACTGTGGAGCATAAATTGGGAACAGATATTCTCAGGGAAGTGCACCACAGAACTGTGGAGGTTGTTTAAGGAGCACTTGCTGTAAATACTGAATAAGTTTGTCCCACTGAGGCAATAAAGGGATGGTAGGTTGAAGGAACCTTGGATGACAAGGGATGTGGAACAGCTAGACAAGAGGAAGAAATAAGCTTGCTTAAGGTTGACGAAGCAAGGAGCAGACAGAGATATAGAGGGTTACAAGGTAGCCAGGAAGGAACTGAAGAATGGACTTAAGAGAGCGAGAAGGGAACATGAAAAAGCCTTGGTGGGTAGGATAAAGGAAAGCCCCAAGGTGTCCTGCACTTATGTGAGGAACAAGATGATGGCCAGAGTGAGGGTAAAGCCAATCAGGGATAGTGGAGGGAACTTGTGCCTGGAGTCAGAGGAGATAGGAGAGGTCCTTAATGAATACTTTGCTTCAGTATTCACTGGTAAGAGGGACCTTGTCACTTGTGAGGACAGCTGATATGCTTGAACAGAAGGAAGATGTGCTGGAAATTTTGAAAAACATGAGGATAGGTAAGTCCCCTGGGCTAGACAGGATATACCCAAGGTTAGTATGTGAAGTGAGGGAAGAGATTGCTGTGCCTTTGACGATGATCTTTGTGTCCTCACTGTCCACTGGAGTATTAGCAGATGATTGGAGAGTGGCAAATGTTATCCTCTTGTTCACGAAAGGGAATAGAGCTAACCCTGGGAATTAGAGACCAGTCTCGATGGTGGACAAATCATTAGAGAGGGTTCTGAGAGACAGGTTTTATGATTATTTGGAAAATCATATTTTGATTAGCGATAGTTAGCATGGCTTTGTGAGGGGCAGGTCACACCTCACAAGCCTTATTGAATTCTTTGAGGATGTGACAAAACATGTTCATGAAGGTAAATCAGTGGATGTGATGTACGTGGATTTTAGCAAGATGTTTGATAAGGTTTCCATTGGTAGACTCATTCAGAAAGTAAGGAGGCATGGGATACAGGGAAATCTGGCTGTCTGGATACAGAATTGGCCGGCCCATAGAAGGTGGTGGTAGGTGGAAAGTATTCAGCCTAGAACTCCGTGACCAGTGGTGTTCCACAGGGATCTGTCTGGGACCTCTGCTCTTTGTGATTTTGGTAAATGACTTAGATGAGGTTGGAAGGGTGGGTTCGTAAGTTTGCCGATGACACAGAAGTTGGTGGAATGGTGGATGGTGTGGAGGGCTGTTGTAGGCTGCAATGGGACATTGACAGGATACAGAGCTGGGCTGAGCAATGGCAGATGGAGTTCAAACTGGAAAAGTGTGAAGTGATTCACTTTGGAAGGTCAAAGTTGAATGCAGATTACAGGGTTAAAGGCAGGATTCTTGGCAGTGTGGAGGAACAGAGGGATCTCGGGATCCACATCCATTGATCCCTCACAGTTCCCACCCAAGTTGATGGGTTTGTTAAGAAGGTGTATGGTGTGTTGGCTTTCATTATCAGGGGGATTGAGTTTAAGAGCCAAGAGGTTATACTGCAGCTCTATAAAACCCTGGTTAGACCACACTTGGAATATTGTGCTCAGTTCTGGTCACCTCATTATAGGAAGGATGTGGAAGCTTTCGAGAGGGTGCAGAGGAGATTTACCAGGATGCTGCCTGGACTGGAGGGCATGGCTTATGAAAAAGGTTGAGAGAGCTAGGGCTTTTCTCAATGAAGTGAAGAAGGATCTGAGATGACTTGATAGAGGTGTACCAAATGATGAGAGGCATAGATGCAGTCGATAGCCAGAGACCTTTTCCTAGGGTGGAAATGTCTGTCATGAGGGGGGCATAATTTTAAGATGGTTGGAGGAAGGTTTAGGGGAGATGTCAGACAGAGGTTCTTTACACAGAGAGTGGTGGGTGTGTGGAATGCACTACCAGCAGTGAGAGTAAAGTCAGATACATTAGGGACATTTAAGCAACTCTTGGATAGGCACATGGATGGTAGTAAAATGTAGGGTATGTAGGTTAATTTGATCTTAGAGTAGGGTAAAAGGTTCTGCACTGTTCTATGTTCTGTGTTGATCTTTGGTGAATTTCTGCAGTACATCTTGTAGATGGTACACACTGCTGCTACTGAGCATCGGAGGTGGAGGGAGTGGATCCATGTGGATGTGTTGCCAATCAAGTGGGCTGCTTTGTCCTGGATGGTGTCAAGCTTCTTGAGTGTTGTTGAAGCTGCACCCATCCAGGCAAGTGGGGAGTATTCCATCACACTCCTGACTTATGCCTTGTAGATAATGGACTTGGGGGAGACTTGGGAGGTGCTGGGGAGCCAGGAGGTGATTTCTCACTTCTGTATTCCTAGCCTCCAATCTGCTTTTGTAGCCACTGTGTTTATGTGGTGAGAACAGTTGACCTTCTGGCCAATGGTAACCCCTACGATGTTGATAGTAGGGGATTCAGTGATGGTAACACCATTGAATGTCGAGCAGCAGTTGTTAGACTGTCTGTAATTGGTTGTGGTCAGTGTCTGGCATTTGTGTGGAGCAAATGTTACGTCTACTTGTCAGTCCAAGCCTGGATATTGTCCAGATCGTGTTGCATTTGAACATGGTCTGCTTCAGAGTCTGAGGAGTCGTGAATGGTGTTGAACATTGTGCAGTCATCAGCGTACATCCCCACTTCTGACCTTATGCTGTAGGGAAGGTCATAGATGAAGCAGCTGAAGATGGTTGGGCCTGGGACACTACCCTGAGGGACTCCTGCAGAGATGTCCTGGAGCAGTTTGACATTGATATGTTGTTCAAGTCAAGGTAATGTTTATGAACCCTATCTCAGCAGACTCCACAGATATTCAATAAAAGCCAAAAGAACTGCGGATGCTGGAAATCAAAAGCAAAACCAGAAATTGCTGGAAAAGCTCAGCAGGTCTGGCAGCATCTGTGGAGAGAAATCAGAGTTAGCGTTTTGGGTCCAGTGACCCTTCCTCAGAACAGATATTCATCCACAATACCCTGAGACCAAGCATATTACCAGGTAGCAGCAACCATCAATATTATATTAATGTCCACTGAATGATGTGATAAAATGTCTAATTACCAGGACGGCAAAAGGAAAAGCTTTTTTGTGCAATGACGGATTAATATCTGACACTTAAAAAAGACTTTGTTAAAGCACAACTATAAGACCTGCATAGTAGTGGTGGAGGGAGGGGTGTGTGTAGAATTTAGACTTCGGTTTATTGTCACATGTACCCAAGTACAGGAGTCTGGTGCAGTGGGGCCAACATGGGTACAAATTGTAGATGCAGAATAAAGAAAAAAAAAGCTACATTGCCTTACAGGGATTGATAGTATAAGTTGCACAATAAGAAATTAAGTTAAAAGGAGAAACATTACAGTCAGATAAACAGATTACAGACAAACATTGTACTGCACTACATCAGAGCAAGAACATAGAACATAGAAGAATACAGCGCAGTACAGGCCCTTCGGCCCTCGATGTTGCGCCGATCCAAGCCCACCTAATCTACACTAGCCCACTATCCTCCATATGCCTATCCAATGCCCGCTTAAATGCCCATAATGAGGGAGAGTCCACCACTGCTACTGGCAGGGCATTCCATGAACTCACGACTCGCTGAGTAAAGAAGCAAGAGGTCTCCACATGTGGTCTGACTGGGTTGGCAAGCCTCTGACCGCCTGTACCTGTCCCCAGACTAACAGCCATCTCCCTTCCACTCTGGCCCTCAGCCGGACGACTATGGGGGTCCTTACCAACATCAAGAAGGTACTAGAAAGAGGATCACATGGGTGGCTGGCTGGTATGCACATGTTTTGAAAGGGCTTGAATTGTGGGACAAGAGGCCTCGCAATCAAACTGGACAGGGGGACAACCAAAGAGTATCCCACCCAGACCCAGTCCCCTACCCTATTAATCTACATTTACCCCTGACTAATGCATCTAACCTGGACACTATGGGGCAATTCAGCATGGCCAATTCACCTAACCTTTGTTTAGGTCAGAGTGGTGCTGGAAAAGCACAGCAGGTCAGGCAGTATCCAAACATCGATTTTCCTGCTCCTCAGGATGCCGCCTGACCTGCTGTGCTTTTCCAGCACCACTCTGATCTAAACTCTGGTTTCCAGCATCTGTGGTCCTCACTTTTGCCCAATTCACCTAACCTGCACATCTTTGGATTGTGGGAGGAAACCAGAGCACCCGGAGGAAACCCACGCAGACACGGGGAGAATGTGCAAACTCCACACAGACAGGCGCCCGAGGCTGGAATCGAACTCCAATTCAGGAGAGCCCAGGGTGGCGGGCCACTCTGCCAGTGGCAGGAATTATAGCTTCAAATGTGGCTCTCAAATGGAACTTTCTTTGAAGAGCAAGAAAAGATTCAGGTGAGGTGGGGTGGGGGGGGAAAGAGAGGCAGGAAGCGCAGAACTGGCTGGATGCGTCGCTCTTGCCGAGAGCCGGCACAGACGCGATGGGATGAGTGGCCTCCTTCTGTTCCGTAACCTTTTCAATGATACTTCAGTTCTCTCAGGGGGTGGAAAGGATAGCGTAGCCTCTCTGCTTTATAGAGCAGGTTGTCCCTTGCGTTCAGATCAGTATACATACCTCAAACAAGCCTCTCAAACAGTCCGGTTTTATTTGATTGCTGTCTGTGGGAGCTTGCTGTGCCCATATGGAATGCTACATTTCCTGCATTGGAATATCAGCTCCGCTTCGGAAGTCCTTCATTAGCTGTAAAGCATTTTAGAGCATCCCAAGGTCGTGAAGGTGCTACAGCAATGCAGGTTTTCACCTCTTTGACATGCCTGTGCATATTCTAGCGATGGCATTGAGGGCTAAATAATAACCAAAGAAACTGGGCAGAACTCTTATGATCTCATTCGAAATGGGTGGCATGGTGGCTCAATAGTTAGCACTGCCGCCTCACAGCACCAGGGACCCGGGTTCGATTCCAGCCTCAGGCGACTGTCTGTGTGGAGTTTGCACATTCTGCCTGTGTCTGCGTGGGCTTCCTCTGGTTGCTCAGGTTTCCTCCCCCAGTCCAAAGATGTGCAGATCAGTTGGTTTGGACATGTTAACTTGCCCATAGTGTGCAGTGATGTATAGGTTAGGTGCATTAGTCAGGGCTAAAGGTAGAGTAATGAGTATGGGAAATGGGTCTGGATGGGATACTCTTTGGAGGGTCGGTGTGGACTTGCTGGGCCAAATGGCCTGTTTAAACATTCTATGATGATGATGAAATAGTGCTGTGAGATCATTTGTGCCTGTCTGGCAGACAGATGGGGGGGGAATGGTTTTGATATTTTGTCTCAAAGACTGCGCCACTGATGAAGCTGCACTCTCTCAGGATGGTACTTGAGTGTCAGCCTAGAGTTTGAGTCAGAGGTATGACTCAAACCCCCAATCACCTCTGCAGAGTCGACTGAGAGGCACAGTACAAGCTAGTAGGGGGAGAGTTAATGACTGAGCAACCAAGGACAGTGAATATGCTGGATTACTGCAAGAATGAATAGCAGTCAAGCCACAGCCAGATGTCCAGTTGGGTTTCACCAATTATTGACATCTTTCTTTCACCACAGAGGACACCCCCCAATTCTCCTCCCATCTCAGCACCCCCTCCATCTTCTCTCAACCCTGATCTCATCAGCCCTGTTTGAACTTAAACCTCATATTGGCTATCTGTGAGGCACCCCACAGTCGATCAACTGTTCTTTTCCAAACACCGTGGAGCGACAGTAAGTGAGTTACTGTTTGGACCTCACGGGCAAGTTACACCTCAGCAGTTTGAAATGTGCCCAGTTATCTGGGTTTGTCACTTATGCAGCAGCAGTCTGAGGGACGGGTCAGGTTGCTACCTAGACTCACAAGCTACCAGATACCTGTCACCATTCCTCGCAAAATGTCTTCAAAGAATTAAAAGTTAATTTCCAGCTGACTGGAAAGGGGTCATTCAAATATGTTGTGTTTTTTTTAATCAATTCTTCTATCGATCACATCTGTTGGTTATTGGAGATTGGGAAAGGGGCTATTTGACTGGGTGAGGCTGTTCAAGGCTGGGGTGCCATGTGATAAAGTGGAAAGGAACCTATCCATCTCAGGTTGGGATTCACCCGGATTCTGAAACTGCGAGCAATGTTCCAGGATGTGTAGTCATTCAAACAGCAGCGTAATTGGCTGGGTCAGTACTGAAGGGATTGGTCGCACTGCTGCCCTTAGCCCCAGCCCTGGCGGTTAGAATCAGAGAATCCAAACGGTATGGGAACTAGCCATTCAGCCTAACAAGTCCACACTGATCCACCGAAGTGTATCCCACCCAGACCCATTCCCCTACATTTCCCCCTGACTACTGCATCTATCCTGCACATCCCTGAACACAGTGGGTAATTTAGCATGGCCAATCCACCCTAACCTGCACATCTTTGGACGGTGGGACGAAACCGGAGCACCCGGAGGAAACCCACACAGACACGGGGAGAATGTGCAAACTCCACACAGACAGTCACCCGAGGCTGGAATCAAACCCGGGTCCTGGGCGCTATGAGGCAGCAGTGCTGACCACTGAGCCACTGTGCTACCCATTAGGGAAGTGAGAATCCTGCTCTTGTTCGTTGGCCATTGTACCCCCTATGCTCACATACCCAGAGTGATGCGCTAGCCCCCAGGTGTTTGACAGCAGTACACAATACAATACAGCACAGGAACAGGCCCTTTGGCCCATCTAGCCTGTGTCAATCCCTATTCCTCATTTAGACCCATTACTTATTGACCATGCGTGGTTTCTATCCCTTTGTTTGCCTCCCATTCATGTCTCTATCAAGATATGCCTTAAACATTGCTAACGTGTCTGCTTCCACCAACCTCACTGGCAGTGTGTTCCAGACCCCCCAGCACCCTCTGGGTGAACACATCTCCCCCACACATCTCCCATAAACATTGTCCCCTTCTCACCTTGAACCTGTGCCCTGTTGTGGTTGACCTTTCCACCCTGGGGAAAAAGCCTCTGACCATCCACCCTCTCAATGCCTCTCATAATCAGGTCGGTCCCCCAGCCTCCATCTTTTCCGGGAAAACAATCCGAGTTTATTCAAACTCTTCTCTTAACTAAAACCTTCCTGACCAGGCAACATCCTGATAAACCTTCAATGCACCCTCTCCAAAGCAACCATTTCCTCCTGGCAATGTGGCAAACAGAGTTATATGCAGTATTCAAAACATAGTCTAACTAAAATGGCAGTGTGCTAAAGCCGCAAGCTTTGTATATTTATATCAGTGAGGTTGGATAAGGGGAGATAGGAGACAACAGATAGGAGAGTATGCGGAACTATCATTGGTTGTTGTAAAACCCATCTGGTTCACAACTGTCCTTTACAGAGGAAAATCCACCATCCTTGCCCCAATTTGGCCTACATGTGACTCCAGACCCATGGCAATGTGCTTCAGCCGAAACCTCCCTTTGAAATGGCTGCAGCAAGCCACTCAGTTTGTGCAGAACTCGGGATGGGCAATAAGGAGGGCACAGGTTTAGGGTGAGGAGGAGAAAGTGAGGACTGCAGGTGCTGGAGATCAGAGTCAGAAAGTGTGGAGCTGGAAAAGCACAGCAGGTCAGGTAGCATCAGAAGAGCAGGAGAGTCGACGTTTCGGGCATGAGCTCGTCATCAGGAATGTTCCACTGTTCCAACATGGAGCATTCCTGATGAAGGGCTTATGCCCAAAACGTCGATTCTCCTGCTGCTCGAATGTTGCCCGACCTGCTGTGTTTTTCCAGTTTCACACTTTTCGACATAGGTTTAGGGTGAGAGGGAAAAGATATAAAAATGTTTTCATGCAGAGGGTGGTGCATGTATGGAACGAGCTGCCAGTAGCGTTGGTGGAGACTGGTACAATTGTAACATCTAACAGGCATCTCTGCTTGCATATATGAATAGGAAGGGTTGAGAGGGTTATGGGCCAAATGCTGGCAAATGGGACTAGATAGATTTAGGATATCTGGATTAGTGGTGCTGGAAGAGCACAGCAGTTCAGGCAGCATCCGAGGAGCAGCGAAATCGACGTTTCGGGCAAAAGCCCTTCATCAGGAATAAAGGCAGTGAGCCTGAAGCGTGGAGAGATAAGCTAGAGGAGTGTGGGGGTGGGGATAGAGTAGCATAGAGTACAATAGGTGAGTGGGGGAGGGGATGAAGGTGATAGGTCAGGGAGGAGAGGGTGGAGTGGATAGGTGGAAAAGGAGATAGGCAGGTAGGACAAGTCCAGACAAGTCATGGGGACAGTGCTGAGCTGGAAGTTTGGAACTAGGTGAGGTGGGGGAAGGGGAAATGAGGAAACTGTTGAAGTCCACATTGATGCCCTGGGGTTGAAGTGTTCCGAGGTGGAAGATGAGGCGTTCTTCCTCCAGGCGTCTGGTGGTGAGGGAGCGGTGATGAAGGAGGCCCAGGACCTCCATGTCCTCGGCAGAGTGGGAGGAGGAGTTGAAATGTTGGGCCACGGGGCGGTGTGGTTGATTGGAGCGGGTGTCCTGGAGATGTTCCCTAAAGTGCTCTTCTAGGAGGCGCCCAGTCTCCCCAATGTAGAGGAGACTGCATCGGGAGCAACGGATACAATAAATGATATTAGTGGATGTGCAGGTAAAACTGTGATGGATGTGGAAGGCTCCTTTAGGGTCTTGGATAGAGGTGAGGGAGGAGGTATGGGCGCAGGTTTTACAGTTCCTGCGGTGGCAGGGGAAAGTGCCAGGATGGGAGGGTGGGTTGTAGGGGGGCATGGACCTGACCAGGTAGTCACGGAGGGAACGGTCTTTGTGGAAGGCGGAAAGGGGTGGGGAGGGAAATATATCCCTGGTGGTGGGGTCCGTTTGGAGGTGGTGGAAATGTCGGCGGTTGATTTGGTCTATGCGAAGGTTAGTAGGGTGGAAGCCGAGCACCAGGGGCGTTCTGTCCTTATTAGGGTTGGAGGGGTGGGGTCTGAGGGCGGAGGTGCAGATGTGGACGAGATGCGTTGGAGGGCATCTTTAACCATGTGGGAAGGGAAATTGCGGTCTCTAAAGAAGGAGGCCATCTGGTGTGTTCTGTGGTGGAACTGGTCCTCCTGGGAGCAGATACAGCGGAGGCGGAGGAATTGGAAATACGGGATGGCATTTTTGCAAGAGGTCGGGTGGGAAGAGGTGTAATCCAGGTAGCTGTGGGAGTCGGTGGGTTTGTAAAAAATGTCAGTGTCAAGTCAGTCGTCATTAATGGAGATGGAGAGGTCCAGGAAGGGGAGGGAGGTGTCAGAGATGGTCCAGGTAAATTTAAGGTCAGGGTGGAATGTGTTGGTGAAGTTGATGAATTGCTCAACCTCCTCGCGGGAGCACGAGGTGGCGCCAATGCAGTCATCAATGTAGCGGAGGAAGAGGTCGGGAGTGGTGCCGGTGTAATTACAGAAGATCGACTGTTCTATGTAGCCAACAAAGAGACAGGCATAGCTGGGGCCCATACGTGTGCCCATGGCTACCCCTTTGGTCTGGAGGAAGTGGGAGGATTCGAAGGAGAAATTGTTAAGGGTGAGGACCAGTTCGGCCAAACAAATGAGAGTGTCAGGGAAAGGTACTGTTGGGGATGTCTGGAGAGGACAAAACGGAGGGCTTGGAGGCCCTGGTCATGGCAGATGGAGGTGTAGAGGGATTGGATATCCATGGTGAAGATGAGGCGTTGGGGGCCGGGGAAACGGAGGTCTTGGAGGAGGTGGAGGGCATGGGTGGTGTCTCGAACGTATGTGGGGAGTTCCTGGACTAGGGGGGATAGGACAGTGTCGAGGTAGGTAGAGATGAGTTCAGTGTGGCAGGAGCATGCTGAGACAATGGGTCGGCCAGGGTGGTCAGGCTTGTGGTTCTTGGGAAGGAGGTAGAACCGTGCAGTGCGGGGTTCTCGGACTATGAGGTTGGAAGCTGTGGGTGGGAGACCTCCTGAGGTGATGAGGTTCTGTATGGTCTGGGAGATGATGGTTTGGTGATGGGGTGGGGTCAAGGTCGAGGGGGCGGTAGGAAGAGGTGTCCTCAAGTTGGCGTTTGGCTTCAGCGGTGTAGAAGTTACAGTGCACCAGACTACCACTGCGCCCCCTTTATCTGCTGGCTTGATGGTGAGGTTGGGATTGGAGCAGAGGGATTGGAGGGCTGCGCGTTGTGAGGGTGAGAGGTTGGAGTGGGGGAGTGGGGGAGGGGGGGTAGACAGGTTGAGGCGGTTAATGTCCCGGTGGCAGTTGGAAATGAAGAGGTCGAGGGCAGGTAATAGGCCAGCACGGGGTGTCCAGGTGGATCCAGTGTGTTGGAGTTGGGCGAAGGGGTCCTCGGAAGGTGGGCAGGAGTCCTGATTGTGAAAGTAAGCTCGGAGGCGGTGGAAGAAGTGTTCGATGTCACGGCGTGTATTAAATTCATTGATGCGTGGACACAGGGGGATGAAGGTGAGTCCTTTGCTGAGGACAGATCATTCATCCTCAGTGAGGGGGAGGTCTGAAGGGATGGTGAAAACTCGGCAGGGCTGGGAGCTGGGATCTGGTGTGGGTGTGGTGCTGGGAGTGGGGGCGGAACCTGTAACTGGAGTAGGTGTGGTGGTGGGGGGAATGGGGGTTGAGTCATGAGTAGGGGTAGTGTTCCCCTCGGGGTTCTGGGGGGTGGGGATAGTGACAGTGGGCTCTGTGGGGGGGGGGCGTGTCAGCAGAATGCAGGTGAGTGGCGTTGGCGGAGGTGGAAGTGGTGGCAGACACGGCAGTAGGGGTGGTGGAAGTCACTGAGTGTGTGGCATCAGCGATGATGTGAGGGGCGGAAGTGATGTCACGTGTGATGCATGAGGAATTGTGAGGGGCGGAAGTGGTTGTGGGAGTGGCCATGATGGAGGCGGAAGTGACATCATCGATCAGCATGGGGGTGGCAGCTGCACTAGCCGCATGGCTAATGGCGTTCGAGCAGTTCCAGAAGCCGGGGGAATCTTCTGGAATGTTTGAGGAGCGATGGTTATGGAGGTGGGTAGATAAAAGTTTGTTGTACTTACAGTTTTTGATGTTTGAGATGGAATCGAAATACTGTTTGTTGAGAGTATGGATTCTCCTGAGGATGTAGTACAGAGTGGGTCCTTTGCAATTCTGAGAGAGTGTGGCCCTCAGCTGAGGCAGGGCTGACTGTAGAGAGGTTAGGTGCCAGCGCATTGCTGCAAGCGTGGAGTGGAGGATTTTGAAGGAGAACTGTTGCTGGTGTTTTTGAATCTGTAGTCTGTACTGTTTGTCCTGTTCGGGTCCGAACTCTGCTGGTTTAAAGGTGGTCCGGAGTCTGTGTGGGATGAGTTGGTTACGGAGGCAGGCACTGAGGAAGCAAATGTGGTAGCGTGTTTGTTTCAGGACGTGGTTGAAGAGCTTCAGGGCAGAGGAAATGACCTGGGAGTTGCAGTGGGAGAGGGTCTCCCTGAGATTCCTGTAGAGAGAGGAGGAAAACCTCTTCAAGGCAGGGAGATTTATGATACCTGGTTGGCATGGACGAGTTGGACTGAAGGGTCTGTTTCCATGCTGTACAGCTCCTGTTTTATATGCTGTTGCATTGTTTTGGAACTTTGGGAAAAAAAAGTCAAAACAACAGCAGTTTTAAAAGGGAGAAGAACAGACAAAAGAAGCACATGGTGAGGTCATTGCAGGGGGTAGAGAGAGAGAGAGAGAGAGAGAGAACCTGCACAGTAATTGCCTTTGCTGTTTGAATTCATGTATCGTTGAACATCGGAGTGCGTCGAGGAAAATTAACAAACAGTGACATTCACAACTGATCTTGGAGAAACTGTTGGGCAAAGTTCACAGCACAGAATCCGATACATTAATGTTTTAAGTGTGGCCTACAGAGAGTCTGCAGTAGTGAGTAGAGTGGGTTCTTTCCTGATTATATGTTTTTAGAGATATGTCTCTTGATTAAACTTAAAATATAAGCCATAGCTATTAATTTAATCTGGGGCAGTGTTTGTAGGGGAATAAGACGGTGTTATTTTGAGTCTGTAGATTGTGAAGGAGCAAAAATGGCCTTTGCAGTGATATGTACTTCTTGTCAGATGTGAGAGTTTAAAGAGAGTTTAAGGGTTGCTGCAGATTATATCTGCCATAAATGCTATTGGCTGCGAATCTTATCAGATCGAATGGATCAGTTGGATAGACAGTTAGAAGCAACGAGGAATTTGCAACAGCAACAGTATGTGATGGATTGCAGTTATAGGAAGGGGGGAATGTCTCAAATACAGTCACATAGATGGGTTAACTCCAGGAAGGGTAAGAGAGGTCGGCACCTAGGGCAGGAGTCTTTTGTGGATATACCCATTTCAAATAGGTATGCTGTTTTGGAAAATGTAGGGGGTGATGGATTCTCAGGGGAATGTAGCATGAACAGCCAAGTTTCTGGTATTGAGACTGGCTCTAATGCAACGAGGGGTACGTCGGCTTCCAAGCGATCAATTGTGTTAGGGGATTCTCTAGTCCGAGGTACCGACAGACGTTTCTATGGCCAGCAGAGAAAAAGCAGAATGGTGTGTTGTTTCCCT